>NW_022990905.1:312500-603693 GCF_902827175.1 Gymnodraco acuticeps
CGTTCTGCAGTGCACTTGTCCTGTGTGTAGTATGTATAACAACTAGGCCTAAATTAACCTAGAATCAATAACAACTAGGCCTCCTCTAGAAATTGACCTGGTGGACACCTGAATAAGCCTGTTATTACAAACTTTGTTTATTAACTACTTTACCTGCATTATTATCCAAATCTGAGTGTCTTCTCTTTCCTTTTTAAATACTAAAACAAAATTGTGATGTGATACATGATGTTCATTCACTTTGATGACATGGCACATTTAGACATTTGGAAGTGAGGAACTGATCTTTTCTAAACGTTTTCTCAGCCAAAATATAGTTATTTACCTGAGCGTCGGCGTAGCGTAGTAGAAGCACCAGCTGGCAGTAGATGGAGACGTCCGTCGTACAATCAGCGCTGTTTACCTCCTCCATGTAATCCCTCCGCACTGACAACATGCAGTCCAACAGCTCGTTTTGTACCGTCTTTGAAGTGCCTTTAAAAATGGTGGAGGTCTTTAGGTGCTCCTCCAGCACAGTGTCCAGGGAGGAAACAAAATCCACCAATCCCCTGAAAATTCCAGGGTTGACTGAAGAGTCAGTCTCGTCATGCCCACGCAAAGCCAACTCAAACGCCCCAAAAAGACTTCACACAATTGATTATTTTGCATAGAATATTCCTGTTTTTGTCCACCTCCTCATTGTGTTTCCTGACCGCAATCCTGTGGCGCTCATCCAGCTGCGTATGCAATGTTCACTCTGCCTAGCGTGGCTAGCTTCATAGCATTGTCCATGTGGGCGCTGGTGTTCTCATGCTTCCTCACTTTCTCAGACAGCCAGGTGCTTCATATCCCTCACTCCAGTTGTTGTCCATGCTGCATCTGTCCCTGTTGTTTTAAAAACCAAGCAAGGAAAGCAAAATAAGGCATTAGCATGACTGCATCCAGCTAGCCAGCTAGCCTTTCTCACTATCCTGCTGTTTAATGACAATATCAGGTTGATCTGGGCCCAGCTCTTTCACCTGAAGTTTGTCCGCCAAACTTCTTCTCTCAAACGACTCTTGGATGAGAGATTTCACAGAGTTAGGGTTGAGTCTTGGGGTAGTGCTCACGTTCACCATTGTCTTTGTTGTTAAAATGGCGCCCGCAGAGACTGGTCCTGGTTATATCAGTTACTTGGGGCGATACAAGAATCGCCACTCCGGAAGAAGTTTTGAGGACGCTGATTGGCTACATTTTATGACACTCGTTAATA
This sequence comes from Gymnodraco acuticeps, assembly GCF_902827175.1. NCBI lineage: Eukaryota > Metazoa > Chordata > Actinopteri > Perciformes > Bathydraconidae > Gymnodraco > Gymnodraco acuticeps. The sequence continues at coordinate 313,732 of NW_022990905.1, forward strand.
TCTTGAATCAACAATTGGCTAACATGTTACAGAGACCCACCTCCGTGGGGCGATTTCTCCATAGCCCCAGCAAAGTACTTCAGTCATACTATACAGTGTATAGGAAAAGCAATTTAAATAAAGTTTAAAAAAAATAGAAAAGCATTTCCTTGTGTGTGGTTTAGGGAGGACGGTGACCTATCACCCCCTATGGGCCAGCCGCCATTGGCTCTATATAGAATCGGAACTCCAGCTCATAACGTATTGTCATATGCTAATTGCTAACTTGCTAATAGCCCTATAATATAACTGATTACCTGGAGCTAACAATGAAACGTTACTTAAACTTCCACCCAGATTTGTTGAGCAAAATCACACAAGTTATATATTTTCTAGATCTGTGTACAAAAGTGAAATGCAGGTATTGTTGGACTGGAGATGTTTTTATACTACTTTGACTTTGAGTTATGACACAGGCCCATCTGCATTGAAAGGTCAGCATAATTTACAGCAATAGTGTAAACACAATCAAACCAAATCATCCTCCAGACTCAGGTGTAAGAAATGTATTTCTAATGTGAGGTAGTGTGAGTCAAAAACATCAGAACTGTTCTGAATCAATAACACATTCTCCCATTTAACTTGAATGATGGGAATAAGGAACCTGTCTAAGTTGTCTGATTCCTTAATAGCGCATCCAACTTGTTCCCATGTGCAGTATTGTATATTCATGTGGTATCTTTTACCAGTTTATATGGGACCAGATCCACCCTGTAGATTTAAAGAAACACTTAAAAAATGCTTTTGATAATTAAGGATTTATAATGGTTTACACTGACTGCGGTTTAAAAAAAAAAAAAAAGGTTTGCAGCTGCACCCAAAGATTTCTCAGGAGATCATAAGTAAATCAACTTTTAAGAGGAATTGATAATGGAGTCAGTATTGTTAAATGTTATCAATTTCCATTCCTATTCATGTTTGCCTTACAGTTCCTGCATATTTCAGTTAATGTTACTATTATGATAACTGCACATAACACATGTTTAGCTAGTGGTTTAGGGTGTTATGAATGTGTTGACTGATGTGTCATTTCCTTTTTATTTATTGTAGGCAGGGCCCTGTCTGTGTAGTGTGTGTTTTTGTAATTACTACAAGTGAGCATTTCAATGAGTCAAATACAACAACAAAAAATGTATGCAGTAATACATGTGATTAGACGATTATGATAAATTGATATTATTCATTACATGACTTTACTTATTAAAGATTAGTATATTTCTAGTAGACCTGTGCCTTTCTTAAACTCAAAGTATCTACAGTGAAAAATGTTTTTGATGTGGAAATCCATGGTATGGATCAGATGTATAATTAGTTATCATTTGTAATGTGCTCTAGCCTCATGCTGTAATCTGCTTTCTGGACCTTGTTGCATGTTTTATTTTTTAAACTTCAGCAGGAATTCAGTTGTGAGCTTTTGTTTTTATAAGGGCACATACAAAAACATAAAGAGATAAAGTTACCGTCTTAAGTCTTCCGTAATTCGACCCAGAAGATTGTTGTTATGATCATCTTCATTCCAGAAGACTATTGATGTTAGATAAAGATTATTTCCTCCCTCCCCTGTCTTCCTTCTTCCTTTTAGTTCTATTGATTTGGTTCCAAAAGCTGACAATAGTTTAAATATTTGAAAACATGAAACTAGTGCCCCTCCTCCACTGACTGCTTGATGTAGCTTCACATTGAAGGACTGATTTGGAAAAGGTCCTTTTCATCTAGCTTTGGTGAAATAACTTGTATTTCTGCACTGTCCCTGCAAAAGTAAACAATAAAGTTGTGCATTCATATTAAATAATGCCAGTTACTTTGGGCCAACAGAAGGATGTGTGAGTCTGAATGACAGTTTCCCAGCCAGTTGTGATAAAGTGAGAACTTTTGGCAGACACTGAATTTCCACTCTTGGATGAGAGATTTCACAGAGTTAGGGTTGAGTCTTGGGGTAGTGCTCACGCTCGCCATTGTCTTTGTTGTTAAAATGGCGCCCGCAGAGACTGGTCCTGGTTATATCAGTTACTTGGGGCGATACAAGAATCGCCACTCCGGAAGAAGTTTGAGGTAGCTGATTATGACACTCGTTAATATCTTAAATCAACAATTGGCTAACAGAGACCCACCTCCGTGGGGCGATTTCTCCATCGCCCCAGCACAGTACTTCAGTCATACGTATACAGTGTATAGGAAAAGCAATTTAAATAAAGTTAAAAAAAATAGAAAAAGCATTTCCTTGTGTGTGGTTTAGGGAGGGCGGCGCCCTATCGCCCCCTATGGGCCAGCATTCATTGGCTCTATATAGAATCGGAACTCCAGCTCATAACGTATTGTCATATGCTAATTGCTAACTTGCTAATAGCCCTATAATATAACTGATTACCTGGAGCTAGCAATGAAACGTTACTTTAATGTGGGTTTGTTATCCTGGCTCCAAAATGGTGGAATGAGCTCCCCATTGACATCAGGACAGCAGAAAGCCTGCACATCTTCCGGCGCAGACTGAAAACTCATCTCTTTCGACTCCACTTCGAGCGAGAGAATTACTAACAAAGAATTACTAACAAAGCACTTATATACTAATAAAGAACTGGCTTATCTATAGCCAGTTGAGTAGCACTTGAAATGTTTGGCTCTATGAAACCTGATGTACTTATATGATTCTGTTTTCTTCAAGGTTGTGTCTTCCTGGTCGAATGTACTTATTGTAAGTCGCTTTGGATAAAAGCGTCAGCTAAATGTAATGTAATGTAATGTTAACTTCCCCCCAGATTTGTTGAGCAAAATCACACAAGTTATATATTTTCTAGATCTGTGTACAAAAGTGAAATGCAGGTATTGTTGGACTGGAGATGTTTTGATACTACTTTGACTTTGAGTTATGACACAGGCCCATCTGCATTAAAGAGATAAAGTTACCGTCTTAAATCTTCCGTAATTCGACCCAGAAGATTTGTTTTATGATCATCTTGGGGAAATTCCAGAAGACTATGTTAGATAAAGATTATTTCCTCCCTCCCCGTCTTCATTCTTCCTTTTAGTTCTATTGATTTGGTTCCAAAAGCTGACAATAGTTTAAATATTTGAAAACATGAAACTAGTGCCCCTCCTCCACTGACTGCTTGCTGTAGCTTCACATTGAAGGACTGATATGGAAAAGGTCCTTCTCATCTAGCTTTAGTGAAATAACTTGTATTTCTGCACTGTCCCTGCAAAAGTAAACAATAAAATAATCGGAAAGTGTGCATTCATATGAAATAACACCAGTTACTTTGGGCCAACAGAAGGATGTGTGAGTCTGAATGACAGTTTCCCAGCCAGTTGTGATAAAGTGAGAACTTTTGGCAGACACTGAATAGAAAAGCATTTCCTTGTGTGTGGTTTAGGGAGGACGGTGCCCTATCACCCCCTATGGGCCAGCATTCATTGGCTCTATATAGAATCGGAACTCTAGCTCATAACGTATTGTATACACTTATATGAGCAACATAAAGCCATTGTCAATATTACAGAAAAGGGCAGTAAGAATAATTCATAAAGCTGACTCAAGAGAAAACACCAACTGTTTTTTAAGTCAGGACTCTTGAAACTCAAAGACATAGCTGAGCTGCAGAAATTATCAGTAATGCACAGGGTGAAAAGCAGAATGTTACCAGCATATTTACAACAGTTGTTTGTTTTTGGATCAGACAAGGAAGACCACAGAAGGAAATTACATTTTAAGCATCCATATGCAAGGACTACTCTTAAACAAATGTGTATTTCGGTGGTTGGTGTACAATTGTGGAATTCTCAACAAAAGGATCTAAAGAATTGTATTTGTATTTTTCAGTTAAAGAAGTTGTATAAATTAAGAAAGATGGGACTATATGAAGCAGAATGTGAATAAGTATATGTACTCTGGTCCTTCATGTTTTTGATGTCTTTGATGTGATGTCTCCTCTGTATTTGCGGGTCCCATTGCCATTGTTATTGTTATTGTTGTTGTTATTATCATCATGCGTTGCTTTCCACCTTCTTCTCCAGTAGGACTCAGATGAGGGTGTTGCACTTTTCTTTTCCTTATACATGTGATGTTTTGGTGTTTTGTTTCTTTCCGTTAACCGTCAAGTGGGAAATAAGTATTTTTTTTGTGTGTTTCTCTTAGTATCCTAAGATACTGTTATGTTTGGCTGTGAAAAAAAAATTATTATTATGAAGGGCAGACCATCTATTTGTATTTATTTGTTTTTTTTAGAAAGGGGCAGGTCACATAATATTTTATTCTTCTCCCTGCTCCTTTTCGCTAAATGGTAGTCATGTTTTGTGGCAATTATTGTACATTTGGTTTTGCGTACCATGAGCGGGACAAATAAAAATGAAATGAAATGAAATTGTCATATGCTAATTGCTAACTTGCTAATAGCCCTATAATATAACTGATTACCTGGAGCTAACAATGAAATGTTACTTAAACTTCCACCCAGATTTGTTGAGCAAAATCACACAAGTTATATATTTTCTAGATCTGTGTACAAAAGTGAAATGCAGGTATTGTTGGACTGGAGATGTTTTTATACTACTTTGACTTTGAGTTATGACACAGGCTCATCTGCATTGAAAGGTCAGCATAATTTACAGCAATAGTGCAAACACAATCAAACCAAATCATCCTCCAGACTCAGGTGTAAGAAATGTATTTCTAATGTGAGGTAGTGTGAGTCAAAAACATCAGAACTGTTCTGAATCAATAACACATTCTCCCATTTAACTTGAATGATGGGAATAAGGAACCTGTCTAAGTTGTCTGATTCCTTAATAGCGCATCCAACTTGTTCCCATGTGCAGTATTGTATATTCATGTGGTATCTTTTACCAGTTTATATAGGACCAGATCCACCCTGTAGATTTAAAGAAACACTTAAAAAATGCTTTTGATAATTAAGGATTTATAATGGTTTACACTGACTGCGGTTTAAAAAAAAAAAAAAAAGGTTTGCAGCTGCACCCAAAGATTTCTCAGGAGATCATAAGTAAATCAACTTTTAAGAGGAATTGATAATGGAGTCAGTATTGTTAAATGTTATCAATTTCCATTCCTATTCATGTTTGCCTTACAGTTCCTGCATATTTCCAGTTAATGTTACTATTATGATAACTGCACATAACACATGTTTAGCTAGTGGTTTAGGGTGTTATGAATGTGTTGACTGATGTGTCATTTCCTTTTTATTTATTGTAGGCAGGGCCCTGTCTGTGTAGTGTGTGTTTTTGTAATTACTACAAGTGAGCATTTCAATGAGTCAAATAAAAAAAAAAAAAAAAAAAAATGTATGCAGTAATACATTTGATAAGACGATTATGATAAATTGATATTATTCATTACATGACTTTACTTATTAAAGATTAGTATATTTCTAGTAGACCTGTGCCTTTCTTAAACTCAAAGTATCTACAGTGAAAAATGTTTTTGATGTGGAAATCCATGGTATGGATCAGATGTAGAATTAGTTATCATTTGTAATGTGCTCTAGCCTCATGCTGTAATCTGCTTTCTGGACCTTGTTGCATGTTTTATTTTTTAAACTTCAGCAGGAATTCAGTTGTGAGCTTTTGTTTTTATAAGGGCACATACAAAAGCATAAAGAAATAAAGTTACTGTCTTAAGTCTTCCGTAATTCGACCCAGAAGATTGTTGTTATGATCATCTTCATTCCAGAAGACTATTGATGTTAGATAAAGATTATTTCCTCCCTCCCCGTCTTCCTTCTTCCTTTTAGTTCTATTGATTTGGTTCCAAAAGCTGACAATAGTTTAAATATTTGAAAACATGAAACTAGTGCCCCTCCTCCACTGACTGCTTGTTGTAGCTTCACATTGAAGGACTGATTTGGAAAAGGTCCTTTTCATCTAGCTTTGGTGAAATAACTTGTATTTCTGCACTGTCCCTGCAAAAGTAAACAATAAAGTTGTGCATTCATATGAAATAACGCCAGTTACTTTGGGCCAACAGAAGGATGTGTGAGTCTGAATGACAGTTTCCCAGCCAGTTGTGATAAAGTGAGAACTTTTGGCAGACACTGAATTTCCACTCTTGGATGAGAGATTTCACAGAGTTAGGGTTGAGTCTTGGGGTAGTGCTCACGCTCGCCATTGTCTTTGTTGTTAAAATGGCGCCCGCAGAGACTGGTCCTGGTTATATAAGTTACTTGGGGCGTTAAAAGAATCGCCCCTCCAGAAGAAGTTTGAGGTAGCTGATTATGACACTCGTTAATATCTTAAATCAACAATTGGCTAACAGAGACCCACCTCTGTGGGGCGATTTCTCCATCGCCCCAGCACAGTACTTCAGTCATACGTATACAGTGTATAGGAAAAGCAATTTAAATAAAGTTAAAAAAAATAGAAAAAGCATTTCCTTGTGTGTGGTTTAGGGAGGGCGGCGCCCTATCGCCCCCTATGGGCCAGCATTCATTGGCTCTATATAGAATCGGAACTCCAGCTCATAACGTATTGTCATATGCTAATTGCTAACTTGCTAATAGCCCTATAATATAACTGATTACCTGGAACTAACAATGAAACGTTACTTTAACTTCCCCCCAGATTTGTTGAGCAAATTCACACAAGTTATATATTTTCTAGATCTGTGTACAAAAGTGAAATGCAGGTATTGTTGGACTGGAGATGTTTTGATACTACTTTGACTTTGAGTTATGACACAGGCCCATCTGCATTGAAGAGATAAAGTTACCGTCTTAAATCTTCCGTAATTCGACCCAGAAGATTTGTTTTATGATCATCTTGGGGAAATTCCAGAAGACTGTTAGATAAAGATTATTTCCTCCCTCCCCGTCTTCCTTCTTCCTTTTAGTTCTATTGATTTGGTTCCAAAAGCTGACAATAGTTTAAATATTTGAAAACATGAAACTAGTGCCCCTCCTCCACTGACTGCTTGATGTAGCTTCATATTGAAGGACTGATATGGAAAAGGTCCTTCTCATCTAGCTTTGTTGAAATAACTTGTATTTCTGCACTGTCCCTGCAAAAGTAAACAATAAAATAATCGGAAAGTGTGCATTCATATGAAATAACCATGGAAATAACGCCAGTTACTTTGGGCCAACAGAAGGATGTGTGAGTCTGAATGACAGTTTCCCAGCCAGTTGTGATAAAGTGAGAACTTTTGGCAGACACTGAATTTCCACTCATCGCTTCAAATATGAAAGTGACTCCTCTCTGTCTGTGATATGGCAGAGATCCATTAAGCACCAGCTACCTTTGACTGCTCCACTGTCAACAACGGCACCGAGGTAAAGCCTAGAAATCCTGTATTTAAAAAACACCGTTGCACAAAAAGGTTTCAAACAGTGAATCAAGCTAAACTAGTGTTGGATCCTCGGTGCAAGCCGAAGGGACTATTCAGTGGACATTTAAATTTCCGCAGCATCTGCAATAAACATGAACAGCTAGAAGATCTCCTCCTTGAGTCCAATATTGACTGTTTGGGAATATCAGAATCTTGGCTAAAACAGTCGTCACCATCCACTCTTGTATCTATGTCAGGATATAATGTGTTTAGGAAGGACAGACTGAAGGGAAAAGGAGGGTGTGTGTTGCTTTATGTGAGAAATACCTTTACCTGTAGGGAGATTGCACTCCCAGCTAATAAGAGGCGCATTCACACTGCGGTACTTTTCCTACAAAGGTTCATGTGAACTTAGTTCATGTGAACTCTTTAGTTCGCATGAACTAAGTACAGATCGCGTTCACACTTGAAAAAGTCCCTGGGGGTGGATTAGGCAAATTAAGCCGCTGACGTCACTTGTTCTTCTTCTGCTTTGGGCTTACTGGCAGGCCGCAAACCACTTCACGGCGTATACTGCCGCCCTAGAGAGATAAGAGTTACGACACTCCCATAGACCTCCGTTGTAAAAAAATGGCGGCGCCTACTTCCGGGGTATGGACATCGAAATAGTTCAAAATATTGTCATTTGGGCGTTGAACCTCATTCACTTACATTACGGCGCGTCGATTAGTTCCAGAGGTAAGTTGCTGAAATATCGAACTCTTTTGAATTGTCAACTGTCTATATTGTATCAGAGGCCCTTTATGATGCTTATACTGGTCTTCATTTGCATATGCACAGCGTAATTATCTATATTTTATCTTGGTTGTTACAACCAATTTAGCTAGCATTGCCTGCTAGTTAGCTAGCGCGACTTCGTCAGCTTTGAAGGTAAGATTTCAGTAATGAATCGCTAGCAGCTTATATATCAATGATGCTGGGTAACTAACAAGCAGGATTTAGATTGATTATGTGTTTTTATTGTTATTTTGGTTTTTATCCGCTGAACCTGACCGTGTCAGCCATCCTCGGCTTTTTCTGTATGATATGACTTAACTGCTAGCACTAGTAGAAATGAGGTGGCGTTTGTGATAAATATTTCATTTAATATTTCATTGCATTTTGGGATATACTAACATTTCATTATGTGACATGTTGACTGTACTTTTTTTTTTTTTTTGTACTGTTCCGTGTTAACTCATCTGTACTGTACAACTAGCCTAGCGCTACTTTTTAATGCTTGATGGCATGCTAGGATAGATTCCTTTGTATTGTAATATACACACTAGTTTAATGATTGTTCTTCAAAGGTATTATTCAGTCTTAAACAAATAATAGCCTACTTAATAGGCTACTCTACAGCAGTGAATAAAGGATGAGCCTAAAACATGGTCATGCATCCAAAATGTTTATTTTTAACAAAATAAACACTTTAAAATAATTAGCACTTTTTTTTTTCACCCACAGTGACAGCGCGCAGAGCATATTGGAACTCTACAGGTGTTGGGACAGAGTTCCTCAGACGAATGGACGAAAATGTATTTTCCAGGCAGTCTTGAGAGAACAAATTTGTGCCCTTGTCTCAACAGGTCATGCTGGACCTCCAGGATTGTTGTTGTGGCCATCACCAGTCCTGTCTGGACTGGTTTCCAGCTGCCCTTGGGACCGATCTTCAGGCCCCGAAACAGATGGATGGAGTCCCGGAGGAAGCTGATGGCCTTATCATACTCCTCCATCTTGAAATGACTTAGGGCAGTAACAGTGTTGCGTGACGACATGAGGTCAAACTTTTTGGTGTCCAATGTTCAGTCACTGTATTGGTAAGCAACAATTTGTTTTGGCCAAAATGTGTTATTCACACTCCTGACTCCAGTTTGATGTGCTGCATTCTCCTCTGAGTGGTCCTGATTTCAGGCAGAGGTCATGGCTTGGAAGGTTTTATATTCTGTAGTGTCTCAACAGAACCTAATATGAATTGCTTTATTGTCTCGTCGCTGGATCACCTCCCCCTGGCAAAGTGGCCTCGTTATTGTTGACAAACCTGTTTTTGTTGCTGGTTCAACAGGAGCTTCTGTAAATAGTTTTGTAAATAGTTTGAATATTTATCATAGTAATCATTTTTAGTCTCCCACTCTCTCAATTTAATTTATCGTTTCTTTGCCCCACCATATATTTTGTTGTCCAAGGGAACTAATTTGGTCTGTGTTGAAGATTGTTTTACACTTTAGATCAATCAAAATTGTGTTTTTTGGCTGAATTAATCTTTTTCTGTTGAACCCTAACCCTCTTTGTTCTCCTTCTCATTCATTTTACTTTGTTTTGTTCTAACACACATCCCACATCACTTTTTCCATACACTGTTCTTAATACTTGTTCACACATTTGTTCGTCCCTTTTACTTTGTTCTTCCTGTTGTTCTTCTTCAAACACATATATCAATTGTTCATCCACTGTTGTGGTAAAATGATATTCATAGTCTTAACATGATCATGCTACCCATGCTAACATGAACACAAACGTTTCCCTCCAAAAATGTAAAACGTATCTAAGTAATAGGCTACCAAGCTTTCCGTTGTCACCCTGCCTCTCCAAATGCAAAACTGTCAATAAAAAGTATGCAATAATGCAATTACAGCTAAAAAAGTACTTGGGTGTGTGTGTTTTTTTTATATATATATTTACCATTCAATAACGCAATCGCTGCTGTCTGTCTGTCCCATAGAAGAACATGACAGCGCAGCGCAACTATACTACGGACGTGACTGCCCTGGCAGTGACAGCAACATAGCCTGCTTGTGCTACCACACTTTCCCCTCAAAATATCGTTAAATAACGAAACTTATAAATACTGCCAATCCATACAAAGTGTAACCACATCATGTAAATATGAAAGCAATCTTTAAAAAATAACAGCGTTTGTTTAATCTATGACTATTTTGACCATGTTTGTGCTGTTTTTGCCATAGAGAAGCATTGCAACGGAAGTGCGTTTTGAACTATCCCGGCATACATAAACCACGTGACCGGCTGATGGCGACATCAAAGAGTGTCGTAACTCTTATCTCTCTAGTCTCTAGGCCTGCTTCTCAGGTCGACTATTTTCATTTCCTCGCTCCTCGGTCCTCGGTCTCACCGGAAGTTGATTTGCCCGCGCCATCTTGAGTACCGTCCCATGGCTCTTATTTCTGCCGGAGGACCGAGGATCGAGGAGCGATCATGGAGGAGCGATAACCGAGGAACCACCAGACCATCCTCCGATGAAATCCTCAGATACTCACCCCGCCCCCTTACTGTGTATCGCTCACTGATTGGACGAGGCAGTGCATGCACTGATCTGATGCTTCTTGACATGAGAGCAGAGTGAAGAAAACACATGAACCTCACGGGAGTCACTCCTCAGTTTATACCGTGTTTTGTTTCAATTCATGTATCATTTAGTTACAAATATGTGATATATCTGAACAACAAAGTGGTCAAAAATAATTTAATTCATTTTTTGGAAACATTTTCATGATCGCTTTTTTCGTTTTACATTTTCATTTATTGTCATTTCCATTCAGTCAGTCATTAAGTGCTATTGAAATGTTAATGTGCTACATATCCAAACAAACAAACAAAGTGTGCAATCCAATGAATGTTAATCTAACTGGGTTTTGATAGATAACATATCTCTTTTTCTTCTCTCAATTATTTTATTTATATTGTGCACTCTAATCAATATTAATCAAACTATTGTTCGTTTATACATTTTAAGAATGGCGTTTATCTTTTTTGAGAATGAGTTCTTATTTTATTTTATTTATTTGGGTCTACAACAGATGATACAAATGTTTGTGTCAGTAAATGTGTACTAACAGAGGCGGGGGTGTGTGGAAATAACGGGGACAGAGCTGCTGTCAGACGATCAGCTGTGCAGCGTGATCACAAACGGACGTCGCTTCACGTGACGCTCCGGAGGAAAGGACGTCCCATTGCTCTTAAAACAAATTTCCCTGCTTCTCGTGGTTTCCTTGCGTTCCTCCATGCTTCCCTGGTGGGAGGGACTAAACGCAGGGAAACGACGCAAGTGAGGGAAGCAAGGATTTCATTGAATCGACCTGAGAAGCAGCCTAGGGCTCTGTGCCGCCCAAAGTCCCCGGCCGGAAGTCCCCGGCCGGAAGTCCCCGGCCGGAAGTCCCCGGAGTTAGGGACTGGCTTCAGTAGAAGCTGCTGGGACTCCCAGCAGCTTCTACTGAAGCCTTCCGAGTAAATCGCCAGAACGCCGACACCTCCTCATCTCCACCACTCCCATGTTTTATTTTGTGTTGCCATAAGTTAGTCTCTCCTGCGTTTCTGCGCTGGGATAATGCTAATGCTAGTAATGCTAATGCGAGGATAATAAAATGGCGGCTTCACAAAACTTTTTGGGAGTTTTGCGGGGCGTGGTTTGCAATCCTTCCAGCCAATCAGAAATGTAGCTCATTTCTCACAAAAGAGCCGCTCGAAAGTCCCTGCTCTCTAGCATTGAATTTGATTGTGTTGGTGTGGAAATCAAACTATCTGAGGAAATGTCCCTCACCATGATTTGCCTGTATTGACAACCCACCGCTAAGGTGGATTTCTATGACCAGGTAAAACTCCTGCTGAATTCCTGTGACTCCAACAAAGAGCTAATTATTGTAGGAGACTTTAATATCAACTGGAATGACAAACAAAATAGAGCTTAAAACGGATCATGGATAAACACAACTTAATACAACTAATGGATCAACCGACTAGAATAACCAAAACCTCTAAGACTATTATAGATTTATTATTTACAAACAAAGCTGACAGAATAGTTAAAACCTACAACTTGCTGACTGGTCTTTCTGACCATAATCTTGTTCTTTTTGCCTGGAAACTCACAAAAAAAAGGTTCATGGCCACACCTAAAACCCCTGCCTTCGGTTCTCGCTTCATCCCCAAAACCCTGCAACAACGTTTTATAGTGGCAGTGAAAATGATTGATTGGGGAGACACTCTGTCCTCTGAAGACATTGGTGAAAACAGTAATCTTTTTATATCTAAAATTAATGATGCAATGTCTTCCTTCTCAAGGAAAGAGTGCCTTAGGGACAGGAAGGAACATTATCTTCCCTGGCTGAATCTACAGTGCAGGAATCTCATGAAATCTAGAGACCAACTATTAAAGCAGAGCTTGAAATCTGGACTATCCACTGATAGACAGAAGTTCTCTCATGCTCGTAACACAAACAATAAGACAGGCCAAAGCAACGTTTTTCATCAACATAATTGAAGGTGCGAAAGGTAACAGTAAAAACGTTTGGCAAATCCTAAATAAACTATTAGGTAAACCAAACAGGAAAATAATGTTTTAGAATTAAAAATCAACGATGCCCTGATAAAAGACCCTGCAGTGTTGGCCAGCTCTCTAAATTAGTATTTTATAAATAGTGCTCTGGACATTACAAAGCTCTTCCCGCCATCTGAGGTCTCACCTAGCCCGACTGTGGATACACACCCCGTTGTTGACCTGGAGGAAATCACAGAGGTGGAGGTAAAACATATAATCTTAGGGTTAAGAGGTTCTAAGGCTAGGGATGCAGATGATTTCGACACCAACTTTATAAAAACACATATTGATGGTCTAATAAAACCAATTAGTATGCTAGTAAATCAATATATCAGCACGAGGGAAGTTCCGTCATCCTGGAAAGTGGCCACGGTGACACCAATTTTTAAATCTGGGGATAAGGCAATGATGTCCAATTACAGACCAATCAGCGTCTTTAAGATAGCTGTTAGAAAAATACCATTACTGTTTTCTCTGTACATTAATGACTTGCCTAATGTATGTCCTGAGTTGAATGTGCAAATGCATGCCGATGATGCGGTCATCTTTGTACGTGGGAAAAACACTGAAATGATCTCATCCTGTCTCTCAAATGCTTTGGACAAGGTTCACCACTGGCTGAACAACATATGCTTACAGTTAAATGCAAAGAAAACAGTATGCATGATGTTCAGTAAACGACCAGTCAAAATTGAAGGATCCAATGTGTTTTTAAACGGAGCAGAAATAGAACTAGTCCCCCACTCCAAGTATCTTGGAGTCATACTGGAGTCGAACTTGACTTTTAAGAAACATATTAAGAAAGTATCCAATACCATTAAATTCAACTTGCAACATTTTAAACAAATTAGACCTTTCTTAACTGTCAATGCTGCAAAGTCATACCTCCACTGTATGATTCTATCCCACATTGAATGCTGTTTTACAAACTGGTCGTTTGCTTGTGCAACAAACCTGAAACCCATAGAACAGCTGTACAAGAGAGCTATCCAGGTGTTTGACAGAAAGCCAAATTCATACCACCACTGTACCATCCTGGAGAAACACAATTTATTGAGTTGTGACCATTTTAAGTCTTTTAAAAGCATGTGCTTTATTTATAAATGTTTACATGGACTGCCCCCCCCCCCCTTAGGGGAATTCATCCACAAAAAACACACTGGACGCTGCACTAGGTCAGAAACCAGAGGATACTGTGAAGTCCACTGCTGATGGACCACTTTTGGACAAAATGTCCTCTCCATTAAAGGCAGCTCTTTCTGGAATAGCCTCCCAACTCAAATACGAGATTGTCCCACTCTCAATAGTTTTAAAGGTCAACTCAAAGAATGGTTGAGAAACAAACAGACGTGAGATCACCGCTAAATGCACTTTAACACAGGGGTATCTTCTCTTGCACTTTATGTAGCACTTTTATCTTCTCTTGCACTTTATATATCGTAGCTGCTATAGTGTACTGCCATGTGGTTAATGCTTGTATATGCTGCTCTTGCTCTTCCTGCATGTCATGTATTTATTTTTGCTATGTATATAAATGTCAGGTTCTTAAATGTTGTATGTGACGGACTATGGATGGAAATTAGCTCAAAGCTAAAACCTGGCATGTTTACGTTTTTAAAGCATTATTTGTTTTAAATGTTCATCAATATGCATTGTCCCTCTTCAAATAAACAATTAAATTAAATTATTTGTTCTTTAGCTGTAGGTGATGTCCAGATCTTAGACACAGACGCATCTCCCTCCCATCATGGACTCCAAGAAGCCGGGGATGCTTCGGCATCTCCGCCAGAAGATGATGCCGCACCTCCGCCGAGCGAAGCCGAACCAAAGCAAGCATGTCCTTCAGCTGGATAACACCCTGGACCACCGGATGAGCGCCTCCGTACCCGACATGAGGAACATGAGGCAGGAGTACGCTCACCTCTCCGCCGTCCCACAGCTCCAACAGTACAATTCTCCCAGCTTCAGCAACCCCTCCACTCCACTCGTCCAGTCAGGCAGAGGCCAAGGAGAAGGTGGGGGTGGCCTGCTGATTGGAGTGTACGACGGTGAAGCTGGGAGGAGTGTCCCTGCAGACTGCACCGACTGGGCCTCCTCTCATGAGTCATTCAACAGCCTGTGTGGGGAGGAGAATAGCTCTCCAGAGGCTAAACACATAGCACCTGGGGTCATGGAGCCTGAGGAGCTGGGTCTGCCCGAGATGATGACCGTGTACAGCCCGGAGCCTCCGCCACTGGAGGTGTCCCAGGACAGCTCACAGGTACACACACACACACACACGCACACGCACACGCACACGCACACGCACACGCACACGCACACGCACACGCACACGCACACACACAAGCTCATTTAGCATTCAGCAAGTTATTTGTTTACAAAAGATTGCTCTTACTTTGGATGTCTTTTTAATATTCAAGGCTTCTGTTGAAACATTTCCAGTGAGCTTGACAGAAAAAAAGTTTGATGTTGGTTTATTTTTTTGTTTAATAGAAACAGATAGCATGGCTGTAGTAAAGATAGTATAGTATTACTTTGGTTCCTTTTTTCATATTTATGGCTTTTGCTGAATCATTAGCAGTTAGCATGACAGCAGTAAACATCATATATATATATTCATTTGATATTAAAGGCTTTTGTTGAATCATTAGCAGTTTGGGGGAGAGTAGTAGAGTTTGTGTATTGTGTTTTTTTTTGTTTCCTTGTGCCTCAAAGATAAAAAGATAGCACATTTATCATGAATTGGCTTGTGGAGTTTACTTTGGCTGGTGAGAGGTGTCAGGTGTATTTGCACAGGACTATGAATCCTGGATGAGCTGGTTAAAGTTGACATTTGACCTGTGTCTATATTCATTTGTCTGCAGCAGCACTGTGCAAACTCTGGCAGTATTTGTTTTATCTGCGTCTCACAACATAGGTGCCAACCTGGCATGCTCATATCACATTATGCACTTACACCTGATCATGAATTGTATGCTGTGCTCTTAAAGGAAGAAAACACAATGCCTCATTGGGAATTTGAGGAGCTTCTTTATAAGGAGGAGGGTTGTTCAAGATGTGCTGATGTACAACTATTCATTTATAAACAATGTTATCTTGTTAGTTGTCAGTATCAACAGGTATCATAACAAAAAGGTTTCTGTTCCTAAAGATGGTCAATCGTCCAAGACTCCCGCATTGTCCTGAAACACTCCAAAAGTTGCACAGTTCCCACAAAGTTTTGAAAATGTTTTAGTTGAAATATACTCCTTAAAGGTCCCATGTCATGCTTTTCCGGTTATTACCCGTGCCCTTGTGTGTTATGAAGGTTTTTCTTCATGTAAACGGTCTGCAAAGTCACAAACCCTCAAATTACACCCTGTAGAGAGTAAAACTCTAACACAGAAAGACCTGCCCAGAACGCCTCGTTGGAGATTTCTCTTTTTCCATTGTTTGCTTCCTGGGTTCTGTGATGTGTGAACACCCAGATCAACAACAAATGACCGGATTGGCCCAAATGGACCAATCCGCAGAGCACCTCACACACCAGGATCCCTTGGCTAACTAACAGGGAGTCCCCATTGACTTGCATAGAGCTCCCTGAACGCTGGTAATAGACGAGTTGGGATCGCAGAGAAATGCTCTCCGCAGACCCATGCTCACAGCGTTATAAACAGGGGTGCACATAACTTTTTTAGTGAGTTACTCAGATGAGTACCAGGAGACAGCGTTTGGTACTCACCCCACACGAAGCGTGGTCCTCCTCAGCGTCTCCTTCACTGTCCTCTATTTACACTTCTTGCATGCTAGATGATGAAGATGATGAAGATGATGAAGATGCACCTCCCTGTCTCTTTTTAAGCCTCCGATTTGCTTTCTCCAAAACTTGTTGCCAAAACTGTGAAGTCCTTGCATTTCCTGAGGCCAAGTTGGAGGATCAAATACTAAGAAATGATCACATGACTTGAAGTCATATCTGATTTCAGATGTGGGAAGTTACTAAGTACACTTCTTCAAGTACTCTACTTAAGTACAATTTTGAGATATTTGTACTTTACTTTGATCTAATTTGTAAAATTAGCTGCACCTTTACCAGCTTTGAGAACACTTTCATGATCAATCATTACAAAACATATCATATATATTATTCTGAAATGGACCAATCTGCACAATGACTACTTTTACTTTTGGTACTTTAACTATATTTTGATGATAATACTTTCCTAATTTTACTTGAGTAACATTTTAAATGCAGGACTTTTACTGTAACAGAGTAACACTCTGGTACTTCTACTTTTACTCAAGTACAATATCTGAGTACTTCTTCCACCTCTGTCTGATTTCAAACTCTTCCATTAACACCCTGAGGAAGTTTGCAACTGTGTGTTTTACTCCACTTTGGTGTAAATCAAACTGCAGCAGCTTGACCACAGAGCGTGAACCTTGTGATCAGCTGATTTTGCGTAGTTCTCCAGTGTGTGCGCGGGGCACAGAATGTGCACAGGGGAGTCTCCCACTGCAGCCAGTTGGCGGAGTTTTGGCACAATTCAGTTGTTCATATCGACGTTAACCCTGTCTGTGCACACGGCGACCAACTCTCGTCCGGTGATCTAAGCCTCTGCCTCCTGTAAAGCTTCACAGGTCCGTCGGTTATGTCCTGCGCGGCTCGGCCAGCTCCAGTTCAGTCAGTCACAGAAAGTCCGAAGAGTTTTTGCAGGGAGCAAAACGGCAACGTAGCTGCTTAATGTCTTTGGTATTTTTTAAATGTCTCGTAGTTTACTCCATTGACTGTTGACAAGAAACACGTGTAGACGAAATATGTGTTTTTGTTTTGATGTTTTGAGGTACGCAAAGGCGCGTAGTGACACAAGTGACGTTACGCAATTCAGATTTTTGCCGCGCATGCGTACCTGCGTACCAGTTATGTGCACCCCTGGTTATAAACCTTTTTCTCACTCAATATCAAGCCACACTTATTGTTTTTACTTCGGCTGTGAGTGTTTGTGTGTGCTCAGGATGAGTTTCGCTTGTTCTCGCTGTATCGCCGACCCGGAAACCTGTCCGCTCCTCGCAGCAGCAACGAGCCTCGCAACGTCCCGACCAATCAGAGCACACTGGGCACACAGGGAGGGGAGGGGAGGGGGGGGGGGGGGGCAGGAGCTCCAACAAGCCGTGTAGGACAGAGAGTGAATACCTGGTGAATACACATACTAGAGATGCTGTATGAGAAACCAATGTGATTTTGGAAAATTGCACAATTTAAATCTATTCTAGTAGACCTCAACAATGGAAATATGATCAGTAGAATTGGCCATGACATGGGACCTTTAAAAATGCTTGATTTTTAGCATAATCTCGCATTACATTAACAGAACACAACGCTAAAAAAAATACATGATATTGTGTTCACTCGTTGTATTTGATTTCTCTGTTCATCCCTTGCTATAGAAATGAGCAAGCAGTAAATAACCATGATTATGACTTGGTTTAAAACAAATAGATTTTCCTATTCAAATCCATCCTCATATAAATGATCCAATATCAATTCATAAAATCCAGAGATTGATCTCTTCAAATTGTATCCTTTTTCTGTTCTTTTGTCAAGCATTATTGGTATTGTAACTAAAATGACTATGATCAAACCAATAAAGATTTGTTTATGTTTAATTAAATTTTGACCTTATAAATCTGAATCAAATGGCTTCAGGAAATCTGTGGGGACACCCAGCCTATGTATACTGCTGTGGTTACAATTCTGTAAACCTTATTTATTCATATTTATAATAATTTAGATGTGATGACGAATGTTTTGTGAGTTCTTGAATTGAACTTGTAAGCGGCTGTTCAAACCGTGTTATTAAAGATTACATTTTCTGTGACGTTGCATTTTAACATAAGAGCACACCAACAAAACTGTCTAAACAGAGGTAATCCAGCAGACCTGTCAACAGTCTTTCTCACATCCTTACAAATAGCAATGTCTAAACTAAAGTGGTGCTGATCAATGACGGCAAACAGTGAATGTCTCATGACACGCTCTACACCCTTGATATTCCTACTGTGGTGACATGACATTTAGTACAGTAAGCTCTTTATGTACAAAATATTGGAAAGTAATCCTAAATGTCTCACTTAGCGAATGCAAATGATCAACTGCTGTTGGAATGTTGAAGTTGTTGTCATGACGAATTGTTATCCCTCTATATGTTATTATTGTATTTTATCGTTTTTTGTTTCTTTTTTTTGTTATTAATTAAAAAAAAGAAACATTACAAAATGTACTTCAAGTAATGTTACAGAGAAACAAGACTCAAAATGTGTGTATATATTTGATATCATACCCAGTTTTAAAGGGGGCTGACATTGTTAATAACCTTTTTTGTGTGTTGATGAGAAAATGTTAATATTGCACTTAACATTCTGTTTAAACAATCGATTATGTTCTTGAATAATAGTTTGGTCTATAGTAGGGGTCATTATCGGGGCCGATATTCCGCATTTGACCGATTATCGGTATCGGCCTTTTTTTTAATCAAATTGCCGATAAAACTTGGGCTCTGATGCGGCCGTTTCTCTGGCTGCAGCATAGACTGTATATATAAACTGCAGTCACCACTCTGTGTACACGAGCAATGTCCCGCCCACAGCGCTATCTGATAGGCTATAACTGAAGATTTTCCGGGCGTGAGCCAGCCAGAGAGGCGGGACCTTCTCAGATTACAGGCAGGTGCGAAAGAACGCAGACACAGACTGAAGCAAGCAGCAGCGCAGAGCCATACATGTGTTAAACCGAAGTTCAATAAACATCCCTATCCCCTATGCTGAAGTTGCAAAAACACAAGCGGCAAACTCTGGGGTCTGTATATATACTAGAGATGTTAAGATTCACCGATTCGCATCGGTGCACCGGCATAAACGTTCAAGATGCGAGTGCACCGGTTGAAAGAGTGCACATCGGCTACAGTTTGGGTTGAACCGGGTTGAACTCGCGATGCATCGATGGCGTAGCGTCTTTGCATCGGTAAAAAACCGATTCATTCATATAAAATCCCCTCATCTTGTCAACGCTCAGCAGAGACGATCTTTGATATTTGCTTCGCCACTACGGAGGCCGAGAGTCTCAGTTATCAACAAACACGGAAATTGAGGAGAAAGAGAAACAGCGCACTGAAAAATACCTACATATCAAACGTTTGGCAACACTTCGGATTGTTCAAGAAAGACGGTGTAATAGTCCTTTATGCTATATAGTTGACCGCAGGTCATGGAGAGTAATAAGGTATCCGTAGACCTTTGTATGAGGTATCTTTATTACTTAACAGGTCTACAGCCATGATACATAGATCCGTCCTAGATGCGGGCTTGTATACACACAGTATCACTCCGCAGCTGCACCCCATCAGTAACGTCCTGATGGTATATGTGCGCGGCACTATATACTACAGACGGTCAACTTGAAAAATCGCTCGCACTTAGCGACGCACATAAAGAGGCGACATGGGGTCTGCGGCTGAAAAGAGAAACCTGAAAGTTAGACATATGAGTTAAATCACTCAGTGAGGTGTTCTGTCAGAGAGAGTGGTGTTTAGTTTACAACAGCCTGTGACTGCCAATAATAGTTTAAATGTCTTCCTTACTGTAAGCAGTTATGAAATACCTGTTTGTGAAAGGTTATTTTCTTTATTGTTCATATAGAACACTGCTTTCTGCTCACTGGTGAGTTAGCCTATGAATGAGTGTTAAGCACATCAGGCAGCAGCTGTATGGGCATTGCACTATGGCAGCTGTTATTTGCACATTGTTAATCATGAGCAATGCAGCCTTACATTGTTTAACTGTGAGGTGTTATAGAATTGTACTCTGGAGAGCTTTTAAAGGCAAAAAAATAAACGGCATGATGGGATGTGCAGTACCAAATATATAAAGCACTTTTTTGTTAATGTATGATTTGCTGCATATAAGGAATAAAACAAAAATCCTCTGTCATACCATATTGAAGTATTATTTTTGCATCGTGTTGAATCGTATCGCACCGAATCGCATAATGTTGAATCAAATCGTATCGAACTGTATCGCAACAGGGGTGAATCGTATCGTATCGCATCGCCTGGTGTTTCAAATGTATCGTTAATGTATCGTATCGTGGCAACGTATCGAGATGCGCATCGCATCGGCCTCAGTGATGGAGATGCACATCCCTAATATATACAGTCTATGGTCCCGCCTCGGCTCCGCCTCTTTGTCCTTATTTGGAGCAGGCGGGATTAGACTCTGACGTCACAGTCGAGCCGTTAGTGGCCGACTCCGCCTACTAAGGGCTTCTCGGCAACTCTGCAGAATCCTATGGGTGACGTCACGGACACTACGTCCATTTATATATACAGTCTATGCAAAAACACCACGATTTTATGATCCAATTCTATCAGTTTCCCAGTTACACAGGGACGCGGGAAGTCAGTCAGAGTTGGGGGTGCGTGCAGCGTCTCGCAGCGGAGTAACTGTGGTGCGGAGGGGGGGGAGGGGCTGCGAGTGGAGCCTCGCAGTTTTTCAGGTTGATATGTGAAGCTCATTAGCTAGCCAACATGTATCTAGCAAATGTTTAGCAACATTTTAGAATTGAGGCTACTAGACTAACGTTAGGTCTACTGTAATAGCCTCACTTTTAATAGTTTGCAAAACATTAGCTAGCACTAGTGTTTTGCAGTTGCTAGCATTTTATTGGGATTTTATGCTAGATAGACAGATATATAATAAATTAAGCATTATTGTTAGTTAAGCATGTCAGCCTGCAGCCCCACTTCTTGTCTCTCTCTCTAACTCATTGCAGATGGCTGCACTAAAGAAAAGGGCACAGAGAGGAAACCAGTTGTAAGATGTTTAAAAGTTAATTAAACATAATATATGCTTAAATGCATTTCAAAGAAGTTGAGTTGTGTTGGAGTTTGTGTTATTCTACATTTTGACACCAAGATTTTCTGATTTTACTGCAAATGTATATCGGTTCCAAATATCGGTTATCGGTCTCCTTGATTACTAATAATTGGTATCGGTATCGGCCTTGAAAAAGCCATATCGGTCGATCCCTAGTCTATAGAATTATGAGACATTTCCATCCCACTTTTTCAAAATCTTAAAATGTCTTTTTTTTTGTCAGTCCAAAATCCCAAAATACTCATTTATTACCAAAAAAGCAGGATAACTCCATATTTATCAGGTGAATATTTGTTCCGTCCGTTGAATAGCAGCTACTTAACAGATAGGAGAGTAGAACATGCAATTTAAAGTGTTACAAATGTATGTACATTTTTTACAAGGTCGTCAGCAACACGATCCAATAATGTTATTGCTGTGATGTACAGTTCTTATTGAATATTCCTTTTCATTTTGAATTGTGTTATTTTTCACTAGTTTAGAAAGATCTGTTATTGCTATTCATGTGTTTTTGTAATCTTTGGTTCATGGGAGCCACATTTCATTGCACCGCTACTACAAGCAATACAGTAGAAAAAAGTTGATTTGAAAATACCTATGTCAGACTGTGGTAAGCGAGGGTTTAAAGGGTTCATATTTGCCCTGCGGTCCGAGAGAATGGTCTTTTGAACTATGCCAGAATTGTAAAGAAACAGGAAAGTCACCATTTCTTTAGGTGCATATTGTGAAAAGAAAAGTGACCAAGGAATAATCTGTACCTTGTTTTTAAACTTTCCACACCTGTTGGAAAGCAAATGAAGTGTTAGAGTTGTAGTAGCAGCAGTGTGGTTGTTGTAGTTTGAACTGAACAACAGGGCAGAAATGACCTTTCTTCTCAAACCTTTATTTAATCAAATTGGTCCCTTGAGATCATAGATCTCTTTTTCAAGGGAGACCTGCAGCAAATAGGTTCCACATGAAACATAAAACAATAAAGGACATTATACATTATATTTACAGGATACATTTACATAGTTATAGACATTTACAAGTGCCCATAGTATCAACAAGCAATTCATTTAGCCTAGCTTTAAAAACATGCAGAGGAATGAGATTGCTCAGTTTCAATTCTTGCTGAAGATTGTTCCAAGCAAGTGGAGCTGCGCACATAAAAGTTGTCTTACCTAAGACAGTCCTTGCTCTTGGCACATCTAACAATACTACATCATGCGATCTCAGACAATAGCTGCTTGCAACTCTCTGTGTTATCAGAGAGCAGATATAATACAGGAGTTTACCCAACAAAGCTTTATAAATAAACGTGTACCAATGACTGAGCCTCTTTACAGTAAGTGATGGCAGACCTGCCTTGGCATACAGGGTACAGTGATGAGTAAGTGCTTTACAATTTGTGACAAATCTCAGTGCGCTGTGATAGGCGGCATCTAACTTGTTCAGGCAATTGGCAGGTGCATTCATATAGATCAAATCACCATAGTCCAGCACAGGTAAAAAGGTCACAGTGACTAGCCTTTTCCTGGCTTCAAATGAGAAACAGGACTTGTTTCTGAAAAAGAAACCTAGCCTAACCCTCAGCTTTTTAAGCAGGTTATTGACATGAAGTTTAAAAGTAAGACAATCATCAAGCCAGATACCTAGGTATTTATAACAGGCAACCACTTCTAGTAGCCTACTTGTCCTTGCATAGTAACAATATCCAAAACAGGCTCTGGTGTCTTTTTAGCTTTTGAAAATAGCATTACCTTGGTTTTATCAACATTTAAAAGAAGCTTAAGCTCAGCAAGCTGAGTCTGAATAATGTTAAAAACAGCCTGTAATTTAACACCAGCCTCCTTAAAGCCCCTGTCACACTGTCCCGAAGTTGACACCCGATGTACACACGAATATGGAATTGTGAATTTCGCACGAAGATGGCCCCGAACCACACACGAAGGCAACATTTACATTACATTTAAGACCTACAACTGCAACGAAAGTAACAAAAACAATTATGTTACAGTACTATGATACTGTACTGATATCTTCAGACTTTGTTCTTTACTTTATCCGTCTTTATATGTAGAAAATATTACGTTTTCTCCGTAATGTTGTTTCCATAGCAACAACAACTTCCTGTCAACTCTCCTTCAAAATAATATATTATATCCTTTTTAGTTTCACAGAACACAAATTGGGTTATTTACATAATATGTTTACATGATTTTGTTGTGCAATAAAACAACCCGATGGACACACGGTAAAGGAAATGTTCAAATTCGGCTGTGATCGTAGCAACATCGGGCCATTCGTGAGGGCATCTTAAGCCTTCGTATGACCGCCGGCGGAGTTTCTCAGGCTCCGGCAGCAACTTCGTGAGCGGTGGGAAAATCTTTGGCATGCCAAAAAATTGCCGAAGGACCTTGCAAAGTTTCATTTTCGTGTGTCAATGTTGCCCTTCGTAAGGCAATCGTGAGGGCATCTTGTTATCATCGGTGCCATCGGGCAGTCGCCCCGATCAGAGTGAGGGCGAATGCCCGATGGCACCGATGATAACACGAAGATGACACGATTCGACAAGATTACGAAGTTGCCGCTCACGAAGTTGCTGCCGGAGCCTGAGAAACTCCACCGACGGTCATACGATGGCTTAAGATGCCCTCACGAATGGCGCGATGTTGTTACGATCAGAGCCGAATTTGAACATTTCCTTTAAGCCCCTGTCACACTGTCCCGAAATTGACACCCGATGGACACACGATAAAGGAAATGTTCAAATTCGGCTGTGATCGTAGCAACATCGGGCCATTCGTGAGGGCATCTAAGCCATCGTATGACCGCCGGTGGAGTTTCTCAGGCTCCGGCAGCAACTTCGTGAGCGGCAACTTCATAAGGCACTCATGAGGGCATCTTGTCAAATCGTGTCATCTTCGTATTATCATCGGTGCCATCGGGCATTCGCCTTCACTCTGATCGGGGCGAATGCCCAATGGCCCCGATGATAACAAGATGCCCTCACGATGGCCTTACGAAGGGCACAATTGACACACGAATTCAACACGAAAATGAACCTTCGCAAGGTCCTTCGGCAATTTTTTTGGCATGCCAAAGATTTTGCCACTGCTCACAAAGTTGCTGCCGGAGCCTGAGAAACTCCACCGGCGGTCATACGATGGCTTAAGATGCCCTCACGAATGGCCCGATGTTGCTACGATCACAGCCGAATTTGAACATTTCCTTTATCGTGTTGTTTTATTGCACAACAAAATCATGTAAACATATTATGTAAATAACCCAATTTGTGTTCTGTGAAACTAAAAAGGATATAATATTATATTTTGAAGGACAGTTGACAGGAAGTTGTTGTTGTTATGGAAACAACATTACGGAGAAAACGTAATATTTTCTACATATAAAGACGGATAAAGTAAAGAAAAAAGTCTGAAGATATCAGTACAGTATCATAGTACTGTAACATAATTGTTTTTGGTACTTTCATTGCAGTTGTATGTCTTAAATGTAGGGATGGGTATCGTTTGAAATTTATCGATTCCGATTTCGATTCCGGTTCTGCTTATCGATTCCGGTTCTTATCGATTCCCCGTTTCGATTCCAAAATTGTAAAATAAAGAGGTCAAACGTTTAGATAACAAAAATATATTTATTCTTAAAAGCTTTAACTGAAATTGTTACTAAAAAATATACATGCAATACAAATGTATTGCACAATAGCTGTGCTTTATTTTAACTGAGCTATGCCTGTGGCAAGCTATTAACAGGCATTACACTTTGCCTTTTATTTTTATTTTTTAGTGTAGTGGAGCCTCACTTCAGAGTGTTTACCGCGACCTATCTTTGGTGTTATGAAGTGACTGAGCTCGTGAAATGTCTACGGGAGGGCGGGGGAGCATCGCTGCTGGGCAACTGTGGACCTCTGTCGCCTGTCAGCGCAATTTATATGATGCGGTTTTAAAAAATGAAGGGCGGTGCCGGCCGTCAGCGTACCGAGCCGGCCGTCAACGGCCCGCTGACGACCGGCCGTTCTGTGATTCTCCAGGTCCGCCCTGTATTCCACCGGGTCACCGCAGCACCGCGGTGCAGACGGACCCGCTGGAATACAGGGTCTACCGCGTTTAGGAACCGTTAAGCAGAACCGAAATTGTGTATTTTGTATGGGTACCCGGTACCCGGCATTTTCTTATCGGTTCTCATCTGGAACCGAGTTTCGGTTCCCAACCCTACTTAAATGTAATGTAAATGTTGCCTTCGTGTGTGGTTCGGGGCCATCTTCGTGCGAAATTCACAATTCCATATTCGTGTGTCCATCGGGTGTCAATTTCGGGACAGTGTGACAGGGGCTTTAAGACCCTGTCACACTGTCCGGAAATTGACACCCGATGGACACACGATAAAGGAAATGTTCAAATTCGGCTGTGATCGTAGCAACATCGGGCCATTCGTGAGGGCATCTTAAGCCATCGTATGACCGCCGGTGGAGTTTCTCAGGCTCCGGCAGCAACTTAGTGAGCGGCAACTTCGTAAGGCACTCGTGAGGGCATCTTGTCAAATCGTGTCATCTTCGTGTTATCATCGGTGCATTCACCCTCACTCTGATCGGGGCGAATGCCCGATGGCACCGATGATAACAAGATGCCCTCACGATGGCCTTATGAAGGGCACAATTGACACACGAATTCAACACGAAAATGAACCTTCGCAAGGTCCTTCGGCAAGTTTTTGGCATGCCAAAGATTTTGCCACCGCTCACGAAGTTGCCGCCGGAGCCTGAGAAACTCCACCGGCGGTCATACGATGGCTTAAGATGCCCTCACGAATGGTCCGATGTTGCTACGATCACAGCCGAATTTGAACATTTCCTTTATCGTGTTGTTTTATTGCACAACAAAATCATGTAAATCTATTATGTAAATAACCCAATTTGTGTTCTGTGAAACTAAAAAGGATATAATATATTATTTTGAAGGACAGTTGACAGGAAGTTGTTGTTGTTATGGAAACAACATTACGGAGAAAACGTAATATTTTCTACATATAACGACGGATAAAGTAAAGAACAAAGTCTGAAGATATCAGTACAGTATCATAGTACTGTAACATAATTGTTTTTGGTACTTTCATTGCAGTTGTATGTCTTAAATGTAATGTAAATGTTGCCTTCGTGTGTGGTTCGGGCCATCATCGTGCGAAATTCACAATTCCATATTCGTGTGTCCATCGGGTGTCAATTTCGGGACAGTGTGACAGGGCCTTTATCGTGTGTCCATCGGGTGTCAATTTCGGGACAGTGTGACAGGGGCTTAATGGAGGGACCTGCACAGTACATCACGGTATCGTCCGCATAAAAATGTAAAGTAGCTTCATTCACATTTTCACCTAAACTGTTGATATATATAGAGAATTAAAGTGGAGTTACGGAGTTCTTTGGTTTAATGCTGCTGCAGCCACAGGGATACACAAATGTGTAATAAATGCTCAAGTGCATTTGTGCTGGTGGAAGAAAGCCAAAGAGAGATCACTTCCTGAACCTTTTAAACTGAACACCTGAATACAAAAGTTCCTCTTTCACCACCTGGGACTTTCCCCAATCTTCTTTATAGATCACATGTTGATTTATATAAAGAATGTACCTTTTTGTCTCCGCAGTATGATTATCAGGAATACGGATCAAAAGACGATGACAACCAGAACGTAAGTGCTGCATTTCCAATGACAATTCTGTGCTGTTGAACATATATCACTTTAACATTGTATTTATTGTCCAGTACCAATTCAGAAAATAACTTCACGGGTTAAAAGGACTGTTTAACGTCAAGTGTCATGCAAACAGCAGCATAGTGCACCAGCTGACACACACTAATGTCAAGGTTTAATTCCAGATTATTTTATTGTGTTGTGTTCAGGGCATGATGGGACAGTAGGCCGTGTGCAGTTCAGTGTGTGTCGTCCTGGCTTTTGTGGCCGTGCACGCTGAGCCGGGGGATTCCAGGCAACCGGGGTTTATTCTCTGAAAGATGCCCAGTTCGGTTCAGAGAGGCTTAATGGTGATTAAATAATCCATTGCCTGCACAGGAAGCACACGGGGCACACAGCTGCATAAAGCCTTCCCTGGAGCGTGCTTTCTAGATTGTACCAAAAGCAATGAGAAAAAGACAGTCACAACGGTAGAGGTAAAATACGTAATGCAACATGTAAAGTCCAGTATGTGGCGAACATGTGACGTCAGAATGAAAAGCATTAGGTATAATGTAAGGGGGGGAATAAACAACCGTTTTTTGGGGGGGGTTTCCACTGGATCGGTTTGTGTAGGGAGGGGAACGTGGAGTTAATTTGATATTGTATAGAATCAATTACGAAATGTACATTAAACATATTTTCTTCGCAAAACAGGAAAAGCCCCTTTGTGCTTATGCAGGCATCAAATTAGTAGCCGAAGAAAATAATAAAACAAATTATAATCTCTCAAAATCTTACATTATGATTCAATCAATATCAAACTCATAAGTAGCATGGAAATTCCAAAGGAAAGCTGATTATTTGCATTATGACCATCATTTCTGTTATTACAAGTTTCATGAAATGTTATGTTTGAATATGCAAAAACAGATACACATAGACAGTTATTAAATCAAACACCTCATTGTGTATATTGAATGTTTTCTTTCCTCTAGTCTGAAACAAAGCAATGTGTTTGCCCTTAGTGTCTCGTCTTATGCAAATGTAGGAATTTTATTTATAAAAGCATATAAGGAAATGCACTGCATTTTATTTATTTCCCCATTGGGCTGGGTATCACTCTTAAAACGTATCAAGTACCGAAAGCTAGCATCAAATGTCTGCCAATTTATTTTACATTCTACATATTTTCTAAAAGGAAATAGATAGATGTCAAATGTAATCAAGATCTGTTTGTCTAAAAAAAACAAAAGAAAGGAAAGAGGAAAAATGGGACTAAAAAAACTCAAACAAAAAATAAACTAAAATTGCGTTGACATGCAGTAGGGATATGATTTGAAAAAAAAGTTAAATGGAATAACCTTTTTTTGAAAAAATGATTCACATCGTTGAAAAACCTCTTAAAATGATCAAAGTATTCAAGATCTCTATCAAACATGATTTGTTTTAGTTGTTGAAATTAATAAATGAAAAGCTGGGTATAAAAAAAGTGTTATTTTAGATTCTGTTCTCAAACTTTAGCATACTAGCTCAACAAGTCCAGCTTTAATCAGATGTACCACGTGTTAAAGTCGAATAAGTGTGTGTGTGTGTGTGTGTGTGTGTGTGTGTGTGTGTGTGTGTGTGTGTGTGTGTGTGTGTGTGTGTGTGTGTGTGTGTGTGTGTGTGTGTGTGTGTGTGTGTGTGTGTGTGTGTGTGTGTGTGTGTGTGTGTGTGTGTGTGTGTGTGTGTGTGTGTGTGTGTGTGTGTGTGTGTGTGTGTGTGTGTGTGTGTGTGTGTGTGTGTGTGTGTGTGTGTGTGTGTGTGTGTGTGTGTGTGGTGTGTGTGTGTGTGTGTGTGTGTGTGTGTGTGTGTGTGTGTGTGTGTGTGTGTGTGTGTGTGTGTGTGTGTGTGTGTGTGTGTGTGTGTGTGTGTGTAGTCTGAGATGGGCAATGAGTCTCAGAGTGTGTCGGAGGGCATCAAGGATTCTACCCGGTCCTTCCTGCTCACCATCAACCTGAAGGAGGGACGCAACCTGGTCATCAGGGACCGCTGCGGTAAGAAGATCATCATATTACTTTTACTCTGCCAAAATAAGCTCAAACAGATCATCTTACAAATAAATCATTTGTATAAGGGAGATTAGGATTTCAACTAATGTCTTTGCTGGTTAGTTTCCAGAAAACACGTTTTAATATAGTGTAAAAAGTCCATCCCAGTGTCTCAGTCTTAAATGATGTCTTTAGATGAATAGCTTTAGGTATAGACCAACAAAACAATACTTTTAAACATGATGTTAAAACACGGGAGAAACTTGAGTTCTTCCTTTGGACTGCAGTCTGCAGAAGGTGGCAGCTGTTCTGAGTGGATGTTATGCACACATCACTAAATCAACAGGATCTACAGGGAAAATAAATCCTCATAACAAGGAAGCTACTCTGACGCAGCAGCACATCTACGTTATATTTCTGTCCAAATGCACATTGAGAATAGGTTTTCTGTAAGGAAACTGTGGGACGCTCCATCTGATTAAAACCACTTGTACTTAAATGTTTAGATCCTAATCTTTATTCAAGCATTCCCTTTTACAAACACCATGCTTTCCCTTCAATTTATCTTAAAAATCCCTTATACTTGAGATAATATTGCATAATTCTGCATCTCCGATATGTAGTTGCATATCCCTTCTGTGGCAATGTGTACCCTACCTTTACTTTTTGTATGTTATGGGGTATTCTTATAGGACTTGGTGTGTGTATGTTAGTGTTTTATTTTCTGTGTCAGTGTACTTGTGTTTTTTTTGTATCTTCTTCATATATATAAAACAATGCCACACAATAGAAAATTGAAACTTTACTAGTGGTTTTGTATTTATTTCAATAAATCACTCAAACTCCTCCCCTAAATCTGATCAAATGTATTTGGTGAGAACATTGTCCTCCTTGCTAGTTAATCAAGTGTTTCTAGGTAGTATACACTCTTCTTCTCATTGGTCATTCCTGTCTTTCTGCTACCTCTGACACACGGTTATGCAGTTTGTCACTCATGTCATCATTTAGCGCGACCATGTGCATCTCTGTCCCAGTGACTAAGTGTTACTACTGTTATTCATTGTCTACCTGTTCTCACGCTCGAGTTGCAACTGCTACTTTTGTTTTACTCCTTTTTTATTTTGACATTGTCCGTGTCCTGTATCACTTCTGTAACGACACAGAGATCATTGAAGTGACATATTCCATCACATCTTTACTTATTGCACTTTCCTTTTCAGAGACTTTTAGAGAAAAGAAAAAAAACTATTATGCATATAAGGGTTTTCCCTTTCCTTTGTATGTTATATTGGTATTCTGAATGGTCTGCAAAGGCTAAAGTCCTCTCCCACACATGCCCCCCCCCCCCCCTGCCTGAAAACTCGTTTGCTTACTTCCGTAACATAGTGACATCACTTTGCAACACTTGTGCAAGGAGATGGCCAGCTTACCAATCAGGGCAGACTGAGCTCTGGTTTCAGACAGAGGGTGAAAAGTGGCAGGCAGTATGAGAAAAAGAAAGCGCTTTTTGAACATTAACGCATGGAGACATGTCACAGGAGAGACACAACATTTAAATATGAACCTGAAAATGAGCATGGTAGGGCCCCTTTAAACCTAGCAGAAAAGACCTGTGTCCTCTCCTGCGTGTGTGCTTCTTCCTGTGCTGACCTCAGTCTGTGTGTTTAGCCTTGGCTTGTAAGCGCTTGTGTCTGTTTGATTAAACACAATGTTTTTGACTCCAGGGGCAACCGAGACAGCCGAGTGTCGGGTTGTCTGTGCAGGTCTTATAACAGCCGGGGCAGGATTCCACACGGCACATTAGAACCTGTCTGAACCACACCCAGCACTCATTAAAGCAGGCCTTTCACTCTGGGCATGTCTCTGGTTTATCTTCTCTCTCGTGTGGCTTTGTATTTACACAGCAGGCTGTGGGTAAAGATAATGCAGAAAAATGATAGGAGGATGAAGGCAAAGGAGGATTTGGTTTCCCCTGCATGATTGTTAAGACTATGCAGCCTTTTAAGAGCAGTGCATGAAGAACATTGATTGTTCTCTTTGATTGGATTAGAAGCAATGCAAGCAGAGTGAATGCTGACAGTTGTTGGCTGATGACAAACAATGATGTGTTGCATACTGTAATGCTTATTTGCATTGGAGCATAATGCATACAATTTATAATAAGACAAGCAGAAGTTGTAAAATTAAATAGTAGGGATGTATATATATTATACTTTCAAACAAATGTATGATAATATAGAATAGAAACATAATAAAATATCTATTTATACATTTTTTGAATTTATATTTACACACTTTTTATGCAAACTGTATAAAGACACATACTGCATAGTAGTTAAATGTCTTAACTATATAAACTTTGATATCCTTTTATTAGCTATATTTCTATATCCTGCGCATTTACATGAAAGAATAAAGAGGGGGGAAATCAATGTGCTTAAGCCCTTAATGACAGCTTTTAGAAAATAAAATATGACTTGCAGGAGAACACGATGAGAGAAAGGAGGTATGTCAAAATACAGGAACATGACTATAAGGAAATCTTATAAATCCAAAAGGGAAACTACAACTGAAAACGTTATGATATTAATATCAAACAACAAAATAATAACTGCATTCAAACTCCTTGTGTTTGTGTAAATACTTGGCCAATCAGCAGAATCTGATGGTGGGATTGGTGGTCTGCTGCCCCCAGCTGGTTGACTGATAGAACAGATAGAAGTCACACCTCAAAGGGGAAATTATTTGAGAGAGCAGCAATGAAAGTGAGATTTGTGAAAGTGAGGTTTAAAAAAACACTTGTAAAAATCTTATAATGAAACATGTATTAATTCTGAATCCTGTTCACATGTTGTCTTATCTTCACCTGACACAAACTCACAGTTTTCAGCTGCTGTCACTTTTTGTAGTGGAAGTGTAAATCTGATTGGCTACTGAGTCAGGAAGCTTGTGGTTGAAGAGGACAGAAACCACATCCTCTGTTCAGACTCATAAGAGTACACCATGCTCCTCCCTTTCACTGGAAACCTGTACAGTTATTTTAGAAGTTGAGAAACAAGGGTGCTATTTAGAAACCTAGTTTGGAAATAAAATGCACGGCCATTGCATCAGTGTATTTTAGTCACAATGACAAAATGCACTTCTTTTCAAATACAGCAGAACGACAATACAATAAGTTCCTTATACAGCACTCGGGTGTATATTGGCCTATGAATGAAAACTAAACCTTTCCAAACATGGTTAGCTTTGTGTATGGTCTGCAAAGGCTAACATCCCTAAGTTCCCTCCAGAGGGAGTTTCTCTACCACATCTTTTTGGACTATGTAAACGTGACACAGTAGAGACACAAAATACAAATATGGAACCTGAAAACGAGCGTAATTTGGCACCTTTTAATACAATCATCTTAGAAAATACTATTTGTAAAGTTGAATGAACAGCTGCGTTTAATCCACTTGCTTTGGCTTGTATTTGTTATTGTTTTCAGGTACCAGCGACCCTTATGTGAAGTTCAAATTGGATGGGAAGACATTATACAAAAGCAAAGTGGTTTATAGAGACCTGAACCCCAAATGGAATGAGAGCTTCTCCATTCCTGTGAAGGATCTGAACCAGAAACTGTACATCAAGGTAACGCACTGTCATTGTTCACATAGTGGTTAAGTTATTTACAATGCTATTTATCACTATTATCATATCTGCTCTGTATGAACACTCGCTTGCCGTTGATGTGGCTCAGGTTTACGACCGTGATCTGACTACTGATGACTTCATGGGCTCCGCTACCGTCACCCTGAGTGAACTGGAGATGGACAAGTGAGTCTTTCATTTAGAGTTCTGGGGTAAATGATTCTTTTATAAATGAATACTGATTTCTTGAGAATTAAAAAGAAAATATGCTAAAAATAAGTTAACAGTAAAAATGTTTGCAATTAACAGATAAACAAACA
The DNA here is from genome assembly GCF_902827175.1 of Gymnodraco acuticeps. Classification (NCBI taxonomy): domain Eukaryota; kingdom Metazoa; phylum Chordata; class Actinopteri; order Perciformes; family Bathydraconidae; genus Gymnodraco; species Gymnodraco acuticeps. Next base: position 346,978 of record NW_022990905.1, read on the forward strand.
TTTTTGACAAGTCTTCTGTTTGAGTATACCATTTTTTCGTCTTAAAAGATCTGACTGTTTGAAAAAAAGTACTTTTTAAAAATGTATTCAGCCTTTCTTTATAGCAACATCTTGTGACTTATTGGCTCACATATATGTGCTTATAATTATGCTTTTGCAACAAGCAGTCATCGGCCAATATTTGATTTCCTAATAAAGTCTGCTTTAACCATTTCACACAGTTTACATTTTGATTAAAAAAAGATCACATTGTTTTGTTTTGGCCTCATGATATGAGAACAATTTTAAAGAAGCAAATATTAAAATAAAAACAAACAAATGATTATGTTTATCTTGGGTAAGAAAATATTGGTTTTAAAGTTAAAAGTCAATGCAATGTATTTAACAATGAGCACATAAGAAGTTCCAAAGCTGTGTCCTATTGTTTGCTGGTTGATCGAGCAAAAAAGGGCAAATCAAGTCAACAGTTAGAAGAATGTAGAAACACCACATCTAAATTGAACAATACAGCAACTAAGGATAAAAACAACATGGTGGATATGTATGCAATTTAAAGCAAAGGAAGCTTGCTTATCAAATAAAAACAATAGGAGATGGGCCTCCACTTGAGGCAAGCCTTTTATGTTTTTAGTTCCGCCTCTCCAGGAAGCAGGAATAACTTCTCTCTGACATCATGTCAACAAAACTTAATATGATGCTCCCTTTGGTCGATGTGTTCCAGGGCCAACGAGCTGCTCTTGTCCTTGAACGACCCCAACAGCCTTGAGGAGGACATGGGCCTCGTGTTGGTGGATATGAGTCTGTCACTCAGAGACGGAGACAGCAAAAGAGGCCCTGTATGTACTGCATGTTCTCCAACTGAAGGGACACCTGCTCTACATTGTATTCATTGCTCATGCATTGTATAGACTGCACATGTTTGTGTCTGTGCCTGACTAACCACAGTGTCATTTTGTTTTGCTGCTAACATGCATGCTCCTGTCGCCAGCGGTGGCCCCAAATGAGAAAACGAAGTGTTTTGGTAAGGCACTCTGAAGGGACCACACAAGACAGACTTTTTTTTTGTATCTGCATTCTAAATCAGTCTGCTAAATATGAATCAAAAAGATAATTGTAGGAATTGAATGTTAGGCTTTTAAAGTTGCTCTGAGTCTTTGCACAAGAGGGCAGCAGATCACCATGTTCTGTGTTTCTTCTGTAGCAAATGAAACCTGACCAAGACTTAAATAATTAAAGTCATTTAACGTCAGTTTCCTATTTAAAAAAGAAAAGAAAAAACATTACAAAGACCAATACCAACACTAAATTGATCCTACTTACCTTGTTTTTAAAGCTTGTCCTCTGTCCCATCGTCTTCTATTGGCATCCAAAAACAATAATACCATGAACATGGCCACCTAGCGTCCTCCTGCCACAAACACTTGATTCGAAAATATTTCGCCTTTTTTAAAGTACGAAAAGGTATCCATTCCTAAAAAGTGGCGTCATGGAAAAGTACTAAAACCTGTAAGACGGTGTAAACGGAGTGCAAGCAGAGATTGCTTACAATGACAGTTGAGTCAACTTTTGTTCATGATATCCGGAGAATGTCCATAGAATCAGTCTGGCACAACGTCCAGGGTTTCCCTTTCACACAATTTAAAAAAAAAAAAACATCCTAAAAGCGTTGTTACTTAATATAAAAATAAATAAATTAAGTAGAAGAAGGAAGTACAACATGGCTTTTACACCTCCTTCATGTCACTGTTCCCTATGGGCCCTTTAAGACACAAGTTCCTAAACCGCGTCACTTCTTTTGTTTATTTTTTCTCCTTGAAAATGTACTTAGTGTTGCTTTAATGAAATAAAACAATACATTTGTGACACCTTTAATAATATAGATGCACGTTTTCAGTAGAAACCAAAGGGCTTGAATTGGAATGCCACAGGGAGAGAAGGGAAGTACTGAGAAGCGTTGTTGGTTTGGTTTTTGTAATGGTTCTTCTTTAAATAACAAAAGATATGAAGAATATTGCCAGCGTATCCATTATATGTATGGTGGTTGTGTTCTGACCCGCAGAGCAGCTGCTGAATGCATGCTTTCTTTTTGCTTAGCATGCTATTTGTTGTACCCTCTTTTCTTTATAATGCATGCATCTATCAATCTGTTCAGAGGCTGGAACCAGACCGTGTCTGCTAGTGGTGGGAATCTTTGGTTATTTCAGCATTCGATAAAACATATATTTTTTTAAATAAAGATTTTAGAATGCATGCTTAAGGGTGATCATTTCAGGATCTACTCCAGTCAACTGTGCGCTAAGAGACAGTGAACTAAATTATGTCATGAAAGCAAAGTAAAGTGAGTATAAGACTATATATATATATATATATATGTATATATATATATATATATATATAAGACTATATATATATATATATATATATATATATATATATAGTCTTATATATCATTTCAGGATCTAGATTTAAAAAAATATAATGTACTAAAAAATAAAACTTTGACTCTATGTGTAGGATAAGTGTACACCACTTGCAATACTTCAATTATTATTTTCGTAAAAAAGGTTTTATTCATTGATTTGGATAGATTAAATATCTTAGAAATGAAGGCTATTGATTCTAACAACATTTGTTCTTCCCCTTTAGTGTCTGCATGCTCATAGATTGAGTTGCAGCCACACTGTTGCTGTCTTGCCGTTATTTGCATGACTGGTTCCAGTCCCCCTGCTACTCCACATGCTAATTGCACTCTGCCGGGTGCACTGAGTGTGGTCCGCTAAGTGAAATGTGATTTTTCTGCATGTGGCAGAACCGTCACTGTCAGCCTGATCTGCATGACTTGAATCTGGTTAAATAGATCTCCCTACAGTGCTGTCTTCATGTAAGCTCGGCTAATTATCCAAGAACATGGCTGCCTATTATATGTGGAAGAGAGACGCTACTGCAGGCCTGACCTAATCTCTCAGTGAACTGAAGGGACCATTTAATCCTCCTTTCACTGAAGAATAGAGAAAATAGTGTCTCATTCAACCGTCTCTCCCAAGTAGAATCTATTCTATGTATTGGACTGGTTTGTGTTCCTTCTCTTCCCCGGCTCTGCTTGATACATGCATCGTTATAAAAGATAAGAGGATGGTAAATAAGGAAATTAATTGGATTTGGTTTGATTTAAGTATACAGTATATAAGCAATATTTGTTAAAAGCTAAATATTTCAAAAATATCTGGATTATTCATTGTAGTGCTGCAGAAAAACATATTTATTATTATTATTTTATATACTAACCTAGTGACCTCATTGTGTAACACTCGTGCTTCTATTGGCTAGCGCTCTCCTTTCAGACAGAGGGTGAAAGGGTGCTGCAGCACAGGCAGTGTGAGGAAAATAAAGAGCTTTCTGAACATTAAAGCATGGAGACACGTCCCAGTGGAGGCCCAACATACAAATATGAACTTGAATCATTTTAACATCATTTTAATTTATTATGATAATAAAATGAGATTCCCTCTAATATCGTAAATCAAATTAAAACTGTAATATTAGTCAAAAATAATCACTATTAGTTATGGTTCTCTGAATTGTGCAGCCCCATTAGATATCCTTAAGGCCATTGGTTTTGTAATCTAACCTCTCCTCTCTCTGAACCTGCCGCTGCAGTCGGGGAGCTCTGCTCAGAACCTCCGGCTGTCCGAGTCTCTGAAGAAGAGTCAGCTGTGGACCTCTGTGCTGTCCGTGACTCTGGTGGAGGGCCAGGAGATGCCGCTGGACTCTCAGGGGGGTCAGCTCTTTGTTCGCTTCAGACTGGGAGAGCAGAGATTCAAAAGCAAGGTACTTCTCATCTCCTCCACCCCCCTCGTCCTCGTCTATTGTCCTCTTAAACCCTCTCTTTTCTCTCAAATCCCCCTCCTCTCTTTTCTTCTCCTCACACTCCCTTTCCTCTGCTCCTTCTCCCTTTGGCGGCAGTAGCTCAGTCTGTAGGGTCTTGGCTCAGGAACAGGAGGGTCACCAGTTCAAGTCCCATGTTAGTGAACTGGCACCTGGAGAGATGCCAGTTCACCTCCCGGGCGCTGCCGAGGTGTCCTTGAGCAGGGCACTAAACCACCACCTTAAAGTTGGGAGCATCTTTACTCTGACACCTCTCTGTAAAAATGCATGTCTTTGTGCATGTGTACAGTCCTTTGTGTTCATATTTATCCTTACGTGTTTCCATCTTATTCTAGCTAACTTAAGTTAAAGTATTACAGTAAAACTTCTACATACAAGATTTCATGAAAGTAAAAGTACAATAATATTACAAGCAAAGCATACTGAAGTATTTAATTACAATTCTTGTTGGGCAGACTGGTCCATCCCAGAGAGTTTGTATAACATATTTTTTGAATATTATTACTGATCCTTAAGCAGAATTATAGGGTAATGGAGGTGGAGCACATTTCAAATAATTGATGTTTTGGATAATTTCGTCAATAACAAACCTTCGCCTTTTATGAATTTAATTTATGATGTTGTTTTTGTGTCAAATCTTAATTTCCTAAGAAGCAAGTAAACAAAGCTGACAGATAATTGTAGGGAAGTAAGAAGTACACATTTCCCTCTGAAGGGAGTTGTAGTATAAAGTAGCATTCTATTACAATACCTGAGTAAAGTACCTCTAATTATACAAAGAACAGTACTTTACTAAATGTTCTTTACTTTCCATCACTGATCAACTGTTACATTTTTTCTAATATAGTAATATATTTGGTAAAAAATTGCAAAGTGGTTATTGTCATTATTTATTTGTATTATGGTATGTTTACCATGGCGTATTACATTATAATGTTGACTATTTTATGCAACAGAGTTTATACTAATGTATAAAATAAATGAAGCATTCACTTGTTGTCATACGGTTAGCAGAGTGTCACAGAGATGATGTATATTATTGAGCACTGGAATCAAATGAAATGGACTTCTGCTAGTGACATGAGAAGCTTTAATCAGTGCTCATCCCGTCAGCTGGATGATGTCTGAGCTGATTATTGTCTGGCTATTCTGCAACATCACCCTTTACACATCAAAGCTCCATGCTAATGAGCAGCACCACTCCGCTCTTTTCTTTCGGAGCGACAGTAATTACCGTGTGCTTTGATGTGCCATGGAAATCTGATGCTGCTTTCTGAAGATGATTCAAAACAAAAACATTCACACACCATTCAATAGAAAAATCTGGTAAAACTGATGAACCTCTATAACTACAGGCTTTTTCTAAGTGAAAAATATTACATTTACTTTGACAGCACTTGAAATCATATCATAAAAGGGAAATTAGGAAATCAATGATTTCTGATTTGAGTTTGAATGGCTACTCGCAGGGTTTTACTACATGGAATTAAAACAAATATATGTTTCTTGTTCTGAACTCTTTTTTGAATTCAGAATCACTGCAGAGTGTCCAACCCGCAGTGGAGAGAGAGGTTCACTCTGAACCAGTTTGTGGACAGTCCGGACGCCCTGGAGGTGGAGCTCTGGTCTAAAGAAGGACGGAGGAGCGAGGAGTGTTTGGGAGCGTGAGTCTGCATTCAGAAGCTGCCAGTGTATTATGCCTGCAGACAATGACCTCATCAAATTATACTTTGCATTTGAATTAAGCAATACTGGAATACTCTGCCAGAATCACCATATCATCTTAGGCATCTAGGCTATAAAGACAAATTGCCACGAATTTGACCTATTCTGAAAAAAGATAATCTACTGATTTCAGTGTTTCCCACAGAATGTGATTCTATTTGTGGGGGCACCGCACCCCCCCCCCCCCCGGCAAGAAAAGCCAAAGGCCCCTTAACCTATTCGGGTGGCCCACGCATCCACCCCCCCCCCCCCTCAAATAAGAAAATACATGCGAGTTCATGGCTACTGTAGACAACGTTCTTGTTGCTCTGTGTTGCGCTGTTAATGAGTGAGACACACCGGAGTTGAGGATCTGTGGGGTTTATTCTCCCAAAAATATAATTTACAATTTAGCAGACGCCTTATTCCAGAGCGACTTACAATGATCAGTTACAGGGACATTCTCCCTGGAGTAACTGAGGGCTAAGTTCCTTAGTCAAGGGCACACTAGTAGTGGTGTTACAGGCAGGATTTGAACTCGCAACCTTCCGATCATCAGCCCACCTCATGATTAGAACAGTGGTTCTCAAACTTTTTTCAATAATGTACCCCCTTAGGAAAAATAATTCAGCCAAGTACCCCCTGATCAGCGCAAAAACGATTTGTTAGGGAAGAAAAGCCTATATAAAGAGGTACAGTACAGCGCTGCACCATCAGTGTCTGATTTATTAAAACAACAACATTGTAACTGAGAAACACTACAATGCTACATTTCAAATGTTTACAATCCATCACTAAATTCATGGCAAACCAATTTTAATATCATGCAATAACACTAAGACGACATTAGTGCATTGAACTGATCTTTTTAACAAGTTGTATTTACAATGTAGTGAGAAACATGGGCTTGTGCTTCACTGAGGATCTTTCTGACAGGGAGGCAAACTGCAGTTATTACACTTTGCGTTTTGAAATATGTGTAACTCTGTTAATATAAAACCCACACTGTTCAAACTTTGTTACTTTTCCTACAATTAGTATATTTATTTATTTTGGGGCATGGGGAATGAAGAGAAAAAAATATGAGCATTTTATGAGCATGGGATTTTGACCCCTCATATAAACATATGCATAATGCTGCGCTATACTTTGCAGCCACAAGCCGTTGCCAAGCAACACTTATTGTTTAGGTCCTTTGATAAGCAGGCAGTCAAATAATTAGCTAGAACTGGCTAGATCTGATAGATTTAGACATAAACGCGAGTGAAGTCTAACCGGACGCTAGAGAGAGATCAGAGAACAGATCAGCTGCTGCTGACGGAGAACACGCAGCTCTGCATGATCACAGCTCCGCCGCTGTGACGGACCGGTGAGTGGAGCAAAATACACTAAGAGTTAGAACACACTTAGCTAGTTTATCTACTCTGGAACTAGCTAAACTAGTTATAAATATATGTATTCTTTACTGTCGGGTCACTTATTACAGGTTCAGCGAGCTGCACGAGACTGACAGGCTGTCAGGAGAGGGAGAGGAAAAGAGAGCACCCCGTTTATTGTTCCCATTTTATTCTCCAGAATTACTGTAGACTTTTGAATAAAGTAGTTCATCTACTATTAGTAGTTTGTTTAAATGCATTACTTATGTTTGTTTTTTTCATTAACATAAAATAAATCTCACGTACCCCCTGCAGTACTCCAACGTACCCCTAGGGGTCCGCGTACCCCCATTTGAGAACCACTGCATTAGACCACCAAAATAAAAATAAAAGTAAATAAAAATAATAACAATAGTTTTTTTTTAAATGTATGAGATCCATTTGTGGCGGACGATATTTAATTGTGGCGGCCCGCCACAATTAAATCAATGTATGGGAAACACTGGATTTATTAAGGTGTTGTGTGTGTGTCAGCCCCTGTTCATATTTGTATTGTGTGCCTTTACTGTGACATGTGTACATGCTTTATTCTTCAAAGGTGCTTTATTTGTTGAACGTTCTTTTCAGTATTTGTATAAATGATTTTCCTAACATGGCCCCAATAAGCAGCTTTACTATGAAGCCCTACATCGTTTCAATGAACAATGGGAACGATGTCGGCAGGCGTAATGATTTAAGCACAGGTTTACCAGGGATCTTTTAAAATGATGCTCTCTGCACATGTGTTGGTTTTTATGCCTGTATGTGTTTACACACTATTTTGCATGCATGTGACCATGCTTGACTGCATACCTGCAACTCCATTTGTATATATGTTTGTGTTTGTGTACAGATGTGAAGTTGACCTGTCCAGGGTACCCTTTGATCAGAGACAGCTGTTAACACACACACTGGACCAGGGCAAGGGGCGCTTAGTTTTCCTGCTCAAACTGAACACATGCAGCGGCGTCTCCATCTCTGACCTGTGTGCTGCGCCTCTCGATGAACCCCACGAACAAGAGAACCAGCTGGACAACTACGTCAGTACCTGTGTCTGCATATCTGACACTTTGAATCTATTTTCTAAATATGAAAGTCATGTTTTAATACATTTATAAGGGGACTTCCTGATAAACTATCCAAAGTTTAAGAAAATAGGGTCCCAAACACTTCACAGAAAGTATTTACAATATATATATATATATAACTAACTCTTCTAGAATTGGAGAGAGTTAATGCGTAACACCAAAACGTTACAAGCTAAAAATCACCTTACGCTAACCAAATATCATCAAACTAATCTAACCTAACCGAAATGTTCTGAAACAGTACTTTTTGTTAAACTAAACATTGGTTAAAAATAGGTATTTTATAATAAACTCTAACAGCTGCATAAATCAATTTTTTTAAATAGACACAGGTGAAGACATTGTTATAGTTGTATTATCAATATCTTTCCAACACTGCTGGTTTAAGATGCTTTTTACTAGTCTTGTATTTATGTACGGGGAAATAAGTTGGGAAAAGGTCATTAGCATTTTTTTTTTACGACATTAAACAGGCATTGTGGAAGATATTGCATTCAGTCAGCCCCAGGAATCTGCTATTCAACATGTTTAGATGTAATAATCAGGTTCAAATCCGAGTCAGGCCGGGTTATTTAAGTCTAAACTGTTCCAAGGATTCTTGCGGTACTTTCTGTGTTAAAAGGGCCAAGAGATGGCAGTATTTTCCAAGGAATGTTTTGAGAGTTGGTAACAAAGTACTCTTTATCAGCCTTCTGTAGTTTTACCTTGAGATTCAGTTGGGTTGCTTCAACAGCACTTGATGATGCACAGAGAGGAGGAGGGAATACATATTTAGGACTCCACAGGAGATAGCAAACCATCACATTCTGCATTTTAAATTCAGTCATCAAGCCTGTTTTCCTGTTCTTGTCTACAAGCTACAAATAATGTTTATTTGACTTCAACCGTCGACATGACATCGGTTTTTAGATGCTATTTCTTATCTGTGTTGCAGCTGCAGGTTTCAGTTCATGCCAGAAAATGAAACTATGAAAAGAAACTTGCTTGAGATGTGTCATCCATCGTGGCAATGCATTTGAAAGAAAGGAATGTTTTTGAGAATGTCGGTTGGTTTGTTGAAGAGCTTGTGGAAAGTACAGACATATGTGATTTTATAAGTCAGCCGCTGAAAAGAAACTCCCTTATCCCTTCATGCCTTTATAGAGTGCCTGGTGCAGTTGTCTCTTAATGTTTAGTCAAAGTACTTTATTATTATTTTCCAACAACAGACTGAAGCTTGCAAAATCACTGCTTTTTTGTGTGATTGTCCCTCAAGTCATGAATGCCACAGCTTCACAAAAACATATTTTAACGCCCTTACAACATTCATCATAATTCCTTGTCCATTTAGCACTGAAGTGGGTAATATCTGTATATACTGATACTGTGGTTTTATGGTTATTCTTATATGCAAAAAACACAGTTATTAAATACATATTTATAGTCAGAATACACTTTTTTGTACATGTAATATGTATTTAAATGTCACAATCATTGTTATTATTATTATTATATAATTTGTTTTACTACACTAAATATTTTGTTTTTTTGTTTCCAAGATACATTCCTAACATTTTGAGATAAAACAGAGCCTGACTCATGTATTGTGTGATCAATCCAAAGTTAGAGGACTGTGCACAAACTAGTGTGTTCTAGTTTTCATTCATCTCCATTTGTCCCCACAGAGTTTGAAAAGTTCCCTGAAAAACCTCCGTGATGTTGGTTTCCTTCAAATAAAAGTGATCAAGGCTGCAGATTTGATGGCTGCTGATTTAAACGGTAACACACACACACACACACACACACACACACACACACACACACACACACACACACACACACACACACACACACACAGGATCCCATATTTTTTATATCAAGGGTTAATCTGCCTGTTACATTAATCTAATCAATCAACTGTTTGGTCAATAAAATGTCAGAAAATGGTAAAACTGCAATCCCAGTTGACTCTTTCCAATTTGATATAAAATTACTTTTTTTTTTAAACATTTCCATATTTGAGAGGCATTTTTGCATGAAGAAATACTTCAACTTTTAATCCATTATTAATAAAGTTGTTGATTGTTTTTTGTGACAATAGACGAATCGGTTAATCAACTTATCGTTGCTGCTGTAGTCACACATTTTGATTTGAGTTCTCTTTGTTTTCGCATTTCAGGGACAGAGGGAGCCCAGTTTGAAATGTGTTTTCTTGTTCTGCAGGCAAGAGTGATCCTTTCTGTGTGCTGGAGCTGGGGAACGACAGACTGCAGTCCCAAACAATCTACAAGAGCCTCTACCCAGAGTGGAATAAAGTCTTCACATTGTCAGTTGGACTCTCCTTTTCCTGACACATTTTCTTTTTAATACTACTTAATGCATGTAGGCTGTTAGACAACACATTGAAAAATGGGGACGTAAAAAGTGTGCTTGTTTTTGTGGACTACCTGACCTAATTTGTCTGTCTCCGCAGCCCTGTCAAAGACATTCATGAGGTTCTGGTGGTGACTATCTTTGATGAGGATGGAGACAAGGCGCCAGACTTCCTGGGAAAAGTCGCCATACCCCTGCTCTCGGTACACACTACCTCCCCGAGAGTCCATCACCCGGACAATAGACTCATCTATTTACACCCTGTGTCTAAATTAAAGTGAAGAGGGCGATAGCACTCTCTCGCGTTGAAGACTCGCTAAAATGTAATCCAGCTTGACTGACGGTCAGGTGCAGCGACGAGTCCAGCACCTGATGCCCTTTTCTGTCCCCGCAGGTCCACAGGGGACAGCAGATCACCTACCCGCTGAAGAAGGAGGACTTAGGTGGGCTGTCGAAAGGCACCATCACTCTGGACGTGGACGTTATTTTTAACCCTGTGAGTAAAAGTTCAGCGTGCAGTGATGGCTGTGAAACATGGGCCTAATTCTGTCCGCTTGTCATCGCTTCATATCTTTTTCTTTTCTTTTGATCAGGTCAGAGCGAGTATAAGAACCTTCCAACCAAGGGAGAGAAGATTCCTGGAGGACAATCCCAAGTTTTCCAAAAAGGTTTGAAACAGTTCTGAGGATTTACTCTATAATACAGGGGTTTGGAATCATCATTTTTGTAACATACATTTAGATTTTGAAGTTTTTACAGGTGACATTTAAGCATTAAAATGTCTAAAGACAACTACTGTAGTCCTCTTATCTCTTTTCAGAAAAGGTTCAATCCTGTAGATATCTGTAATTGGAATCACGGTAGCGCGTTTACTTTGCTCACATGTTATTGCTACGTATCCTCTTAGCGTTGTGGCGAACATTAATTGTATCTACATTTTATGATACGACTTTAGATTAAGGTGTTTTTTAACTATATACGTTAACCTGAGTAAAGATTTAGATCATTGTACGTCTCGGTCTTAAGTTTTAAGCTAAATGAGCCTAGCAAACTTTAGCCCTCTATGCACCAGATGATGACTGCAATTGTGGTTAAGACAACAACTCCCATGACCCCATGCTACTTCACTACACCACCAAACTCCATCTTTGGTCACTGAGAGCCCCCTAGTGGAGGAGAATTATGTATTCTACTTTAAGTGTTTTTCTTTTTTTAAAGCAGCATTCGCAAACACATGAAGGATCAAATACCTTTCAACTTCTTTAGTGCTAAATCCATTTGTCTATAAATCAATTAGTTGCTTGACAGAAAATGAATCATCATATTTGCTGCTTTTCTTTCTCTTATGTTAGTAAATTGATTATCTTTGGGTCGGGTTGGTAGGACAAAACAAAGGCATCTCAAGATGAAAGATATGAAGACATTTGAGAAAAGTTTAAATGTATCAAAAATGTTTTGATGTATTATCAACCAATCGATTAATCATATATCAACAAAAAGACTGAGCAGATTAATCGATAATGGTCGCAGCCCTAAACACTCACCAAAGGTTACTAGCAGGCATCAGTAAAGAGGGCAAGGGTCAGAGGTCACTGCACTTTTGACGATATCGATGTGATGCTTGGATAATTAAAAGTTAGAAGAATAACAAACAAAGGTGAAAGACAAGCTTTTAAAACGTTACCACGTTTATTTTCAAATGGCCCTGAACCTAAAAAATGTCAGTTGTTTCCTCTAAAAAGCTACGATGGCAACTTCGCTTCGCCTGAATCGAGCTTTAATTGACCCCAACAGTGACTGAGTTTGTGTCCAGTGTCCTGCAACATTAGTTTGATGTACAGTGTGCAAGACAGGGTGCCTGACTGTCTGTACTTCCCACAAAGACTCATTGTTGTCAGACAATACATCGTTCGCCAACGCCAAAATTGGCTTACGCACAGAGGACTCCGATGGCAATGTGCGGGGCTTCCTTCTGTTTTAATGTTGAAAGTCTTGCTTGATGCAATCAGGTCAGATTATTGACATTTTTTACCCCTCTGACCACGATAATGCCAGGCAGGGTTAGGAGGTTCTTTGGAAAAATGTATTCTGTAACAATTACTAATTACCTTAAAACCTTTTTTTTTTTAATAAGTAACCAATCTAGTTATAAGTGTTACAATATAAAAGTAATTTAACTTAATTACTTTCCATTAAAAATCAAATGCAATGGCAATAAATACAAGAGAAAGGGAATATCAATAAGATGGCTTTAACTAAAAATGTATCCTCTGCTCAGAGATTTTATTTATAGGGAAACCTTTATTAAGCATATTTAGGCAACAGCCTATACACACCAACAATGAAACACATGAGCACAGACTACAGTTTCAAAAGGCAGAATACAATCTGAGCTGACAGAAAATGCTCCGTTTTAGTTCAATACATACAGCTAAGATCACACACTACGTATGAACATATAGGTTAATCTAATAAAAAAAAATGAAAACCATAAAGAAAATTCAGGCAGTAGGCGTTAAGATTCACAGTTCCAGTATTAGATTTCTGCTCCTAAAACAAAATGTGATATTACTACAGCTTATGGAAAAGTAAGTATTTTTATCAAATCAGCTTGCCTCAATAGTAGGCAAGCTCCTCACAACACAAATGTGGACCTCATTTTACCCAAAGAAAGATTTCTTTGATCTAGAGGCAATAATGATAAACTGGGAAATCAGCTATAGCTAGCTCAGTGTCTTGAGAAGTGTTTAAATGTGTTACCTAATATATCATTCTTAATTTTAAAATGTATTGTTCTATAGTAATGATGCATGTAACCCTATAATGGAAGACTGTTACCTTTTTTGTATCCTTATTGCTAAATCCCGGGGCATGTAATCCCCAACCCTAATGCCAGGCTACTGTCACTATCACACTAGTCGACTGGATGTTAGTATCAACACTAAATCAGACCTCTACTTTATGAAACATGTGTTTTATCCATTTAGTAAACTGCTGTATTTACTTGTTTTGCATGTTCATGTCGTGTCTCTTTCAGGTTCTAGCCAGGAACGTGATGCGCGTTCAGATGCTGTTCAGGGCCATCATGTCGACTCTGCACTACATCAAAAGCTGCTTCCAATGGAAGAGCGTTCAGAGGAGCCTGATAGCCTTCCTGGTGATGTGCTTTAACTCTCTTATCAAACTATCTGCATTTCCTTCTGTTTTCCCTCCGAGCTGCGGAAAAAACACAACCGCAGCCCGGCTATCCCCTACTTGAACTCTCCCAGCGAGATTCTTAATGAATGCGGTGTTGGGCTCAGCATAAAATAGAAAGGCTCAGCCCCCTTCTCTGCGTCGGAGTGGACGCTCTCAGCGCCGTGCGTCTCATGGATGCAGAGATAAGCCTCAGCTGAAGAGAGTAGCGTCCCAGTGGAGTCGAGACAGTCTATTTTTGTTCTACTTCCCTGACAACTCATTAACCCTCCGTTCAATCTGCGCTCGGTTTGATTTAGTTCCCATTATGCAGACAGGAGTCCAATTAAAAGCCTCTTTTAGAGATAAGGCTTCTTCTCCTCCTCCCATTGTTCAATATAAGTGTTAAACAAGTGCAAAGACAGAAACACAGGGCCTTGCCTTTTAAACCCTAAAGTTGTTAGGGTGTTGGTCCTTTTGACATTATTTCTCTCTCAAATCTAGTTCAATTGAAAAGCCATACAGCAAGTTGTGCATTAACTATGCAGGAAATCAGGGTCATGTAAAGTTCTTTTTGTTTTTGCCGCAGACTTCCTGTAGATGGCACTGAAGTTTTGTAAAGGTGATGGATAGTGTACGCCAGCCAAGAGTACAGTTTGTCCAATTTGCTGCCGCACAGAGCTGTTATCTGAACAGTAGCTGGGTTTGAGCCATGCTTTTTATTTTGTACTTTAGTTGAGGATCACTTGGGACCTTTTTGCTCACAGTGAAAATATTTTTAATACATAGTTATCTCAAATTAAACAGAATTCCCAATCCCCTTCTCTAAGTTAATTAATTAATAAAAGAGTTTATAATGATGTGTAATATTGTTGTTTTACCTGACAGATCACACACACTCAAGCTCAAATCATACAAGCATGAACGAGCACACACTGTACACACACACACACACACTGCACATACACACACGCGCACGCACACACAAACGCACACACACACACACATCCTCCCACTGTTTGAAAGACAGTACCATCTGTACTTGTGTTTTCACACCAGCGCTCCCTGCCATTTCAAGCCTCAGTGAGAAGAAATAAATGCCCACTTAATACCGCCACATGAGAGAAATGAATCAAAGCTTTACTCGGCATGACAGGATACAACCACCTGCAACATCTGCCCATTGTCAGATATGTGTGAAGACAGTCAGTGTACTTTACCAAGGTGTAGTCGGTATACTTTAAAATGTGCAAGTTATCCTAGTGAGAAGCCTCCAACCTGGCAGTAAATATACAACTTTTATAGATCACATGCTGTTGTTTCCTAATTAGTTAATTTTCTTAAGGGTGGTGTGACTTGCGGTCTGATGTGACATTTGAATATCCACCCATGGGCAACGTCATCATACACAATTTGTTAGGTTGAACTCCATATTTACATTGTTTACTATCCCTTCAGGATAAGGTAATAAACATCCATTAGCACAATAAAATAAGCGATAATCCTATTGGTACATTTTGCTGATCTAAGAGATGTGTCTTTTACCAGCTCTTGTTTATATCCTAGTATGCACACACCTAACATAATGCGTGTAAATAAGCTTTGTTGTAAACATAACTACTTAGTATATAATTATTCAACTCTATTTTCAATATGCACTCTTTTTGCACCAGGTACAATGATGATGACAGTTTACAGCAACAGGATCTAATGGCAACGTTTATATTAAACATGTGAATCAGCATATTTTAAAGTCCTTAAAAATATTGGAGCAAGAGCATTGGTCAAATAAATACCCTTGCTTTTTTTGCTGCTAAAGCCTTCCTTGGCCTATGACCAGCAGCGTATATATATTCTGGTTCACTGACTGTTTGGCATCCTCCTCGAGAATTATTCCTACTAATCATCAGGAGAAGGAGAAGTTATATTGTCCCTACTTTAAACAATAGTGTCAGTTATTTTTTGTTATGTTCTCGGATTACCGCTGTGCCATGCAAACCCTTCCCCCGAGCATTAGCGTGGAAATCCTGCTACAATGTGAAAATGTGCTACCCTCCAGTCCGGTAGCTCTCCCGACTTTAGGGTAGCCTTTGATTTTTTTTTTTTCTTCTCTCCGATCTGGATCACATTTCCAGAGCCCCTTTTCGCTGTCGAAGACTGTGTAATACCTCTCAAGCTGAAATGCGCTGCAATTATGACAATCTTTATGGGCTAGGTATACATTTCCACCAAAGCGTGACTTGGCTTTCCCCCTCACCCCCGGCTCTCCCAACATCACAAAGTCCTCTCTAATAAAACCGAACCCTTTCAGTCAGGAGTTGGTTTCATCTGCTGTCCCAGGCCCTGTTCTTGGCTTGTGATAACAGACAAGAGCATGCTTGGCTCATTGCACATTAAAGCTGATGGTGGGGGTGTTGGGGGGCTTTGAAAATGCCATCTTTTATGTCAGTTGGTGCCTCAGAGGAGAGTGATGTCTTTACCAGATGTTCACTTCTATTTTTATTAGCATATCACCAACCTGTAAACCCTTTCCCCACGCCTTGTGGCACGCTGCCATGCTGGCCGGCGCTGCCTCTCTCTGACGGGATTATTTCATCGTTTCCATTTAGCCCCACAATCGAGACATCACACTCTTTATCCCCTAATCCATTTTTTTAACCTGATGTCCATCACGAGTGGCATTTTAAATCTTAATAACGTATTCACTCACGGACTCCCTGTGGCTCCGGTGGGCCCCGGGGTCGTCTTTAATGTACACAGGATGAGAGACGTGGATCAATTAGACTTAATGTCAATGTATATACGGGGGGTGAGGGGGGGTTGCAGTGGTCGCCCCGCACAGCGTATGCAGAACAACTGAACGTAGGAACAAGGCTTTGATATGGTTGGGGTAGCCTTCATCAGCTTGACCATTGCTAATTAAATCAATAGCAGATTGGATCAACCTTTAGCTAGCGGGGGATTCAGGAACTATGGAAAATGTCTTTGGGACTTAATGAAGAGTTTGTTTCATACTCCAGACCCCCTCTGGAGCGTGACCCCACTCATGTGTGACCTCTGCCTGCAGGTGTTTCTGGTGACGGTGTGGAACTGGGAGTTCTACATGCTGCCCCTCTTCCTGGTGCTGCTCATCGCCTGGAACTACATCCAGATCCGCTCCGGGCGGGTCGCTCAGGACGAGGTGGGCATCTGGTCCTGTTCACACTCCTCTTTATTTATTTCATGTAGAAAAAGTTCATGTAGAACGGCAGTAATGAGGCTGTAGCAACTTCCTTAGTCTTCGTCTTTTTCTTCTCTTTCTTTTTCTATGTCTTCTTCTCATTCGTCTTCTTATTGATCTTCTTATTTTTCTATGTCTTCTTCATCTTAGTCTTGTTCTTCTTTGTTTTATTTTTCTTCGTGACCTGCTGTATTTTCTTTTAATAAAAAAACCCAGGATGTGGTGAGTCCTGCTTAGCTTTGTAAGCCTTCTTCTGTTTCTGTCTTGTTCTTCTTTGTCGTCTTCATAATCATCTATCTTCTATGTCTGTGTCTTCTCCTTTGTTTTCTTCCTCTTCTTTTTCTATGTCTTCTTCCTATCATTCATCTTGTTCTTTTTTGTCATCTGTGTCATCTTCTACTTTTTCTTTTCTTATTCTTCTATGTCTTTATCTTCCCCTCTATCCTCTTCCTTGTCTTTGTCTTTTTCTTCTGGACCTGTTGCTTCCAGTTCACATTGAATAACCTATTTATCTATAAGTTGTACAAAGACTCAGGTCGTGGTGAATCTGGAGCGGCTTCGTAGGACTTCTCCTTGTTTTTCTTCCTCTCCCTCTGCAGTCACCTACTGCTACCTGTTCACACTTCATTTATTGTAGAAAAACGACCACCTCAAACCCATTTTTCTCTCAAAATTAAAAAGCTGCTGTGTTTCCATAGCAACCATCTGCACCTAGCTACATAATAATAAAATAAGTAACACATAATACAGAGAAACCTCGCTGAATAGACTAATGCAACATATCATTATAGCCTAAGCTAATTTGCAGTACACGGCTTTCTTCTTTTCCCAGTCCGCCTCTAGTTATTGTCCTGAATCCTTCCTCTTCTTCACTGTAATTGGTCTGTTACCCTCTTCTCGTTGAGACTAAGTTTGTATGCCTCTGCTCTGTAAAAGGTCACAGCTCAGTGTTTTTCCCCCCACTGTGACCACTCTCCGTTTTACAAAAAAAAAAAGACGTAGCATCTTGTATGTGCTCAGTATGTAGAAGCAGTACACACCATAGGTTATAGCAAATAACATACACACTGTGCAGTTCAGACAACAATGTGCTTCATTTTACTGTTAAAGAGGCCCTCAAATGCTTTCTTGAGTTGTCCCTTTCCTGTAGTGTCCCTGATGGCTCCCACAAGATTGCTGACATCCTCGTGGATTTATCTTCTTATTATAGACACATGCATTTCCAAACATTTGGACTACCTATGTTGTAAATGTATTATCTTTTCAATTTACACACAGCATCTATTGCACGTCTGTCCGTCCTGGGAGAGGGATCCCTCCTCTGTTGCTCTCCCTGAGGTTTCTCCCATTTTTCCCTTTAAACTGTGGGTTTTCTCTGGAAGTTTTTCCTTGTACGATGTGAGGGTCTAAGGACAGAGGGTGTCGTATTGTCATACTGATATTCTGTACTAACTGTGAAGACCACTGAGACAAATGTAACATTTGTGATATTGGGCTATATAAAAAAACATTGATTGATTGATTGATTGATTGATTGATTGATAGTGTGATATATAGGTATCGGTGCAATGTTCTGCAAAGGCTTAAATCCCTGTGTTCCCTCAAGAGGGAGTTTCTCTCATACACACTCCAACCACCCACCCCCCTGCCTGAAACACCACCATTGGGCTACTTAGATTACTTCCATAACATAGTGACATCATTATGGAACACACATGCTATTGGCTAGCGCTCCAACATATCAGATAGGTTAAGGGGAAGGACATCTCCAAGCGGTTGACCAATCACAATAGAGCCGGTCAGTTTGAGCATTTCATTCATGTACCAATAATTATACGATGACAATAGGGGAACTTGAAGATATAAAAAAATATTCTTTACTGAGCCAGAAAAGGGGTTTTTATTCAGAGAAATACCTCTAACTTTAGCTTTACGGATTTAATCCTTGAAATGTTGATAGTATCTAAGAAATTATTACATTTCAATACTTTACAAGTATATGTCCCAGGTTTACAAAAAAATATGCAAAAACGATATATTATATGATTTTAGAAGTCATCTTTTTTGTAAGGAAATCTTAAAAAAAAAAAATCGAATACACATTCTAATGTCGGAGAATATTCAGATGACTTTATCGTCAATTCTGGACTACTCTATCGGAAGGTCTTTTCCCCTTTTGTTAGATTACATAAAGATATTGATGTATCATGTTCTGGTATAGACGTGTGATTTGTCTCACCTTCGGTTGCCGTGGTGCGTTGTGAACAAAGACCAACACGGCCTGCTGTCAGTCAGCTGTCCTGCAGAGTGTTTGTGAGGCTGACCCCGGGTTAGCCTGATCCCTGCACTGTCACAGGACGACCCCACCAGCACACTGGAGTTAATGCAGAGTCCCAGCGTCAACATGAGACTAAGTTCATAATGTAGAAAAGATCCTCAGCTTTATAATACAGCTGCTGTTTCATTTTCAGGACAATATGGATGTGGGGGATGATGAAGAGGATGATGAGAAGGTATGTACCTGTGTTTCTTTTGTTTGCAGTTCTTTACATTTAAGCATCTCTATTTTCTGATGAAAAGAAAGGAAGTTTATTTTTGACAAATTCCTATGATCTATGATTTTGGGCTCTTCATTCAGTACTAAATCTTCAGATGCATTTTGATTCCTGACAACCACAAGATTTTAAAAAGACGTTTCGGGCTTAATGAAGACCTCACCGACCAGCTTCCACATGTCACAACACATTCATATGCTAATAGAGAGGTGGGCGGGGGGGAGGTTCTGCTGCATTTGGGAAAGTCCCTGAGCTTAACACGCCCTATAATACCAACAATATGGAACTAATGACAGCACTTAGACATGCTTTTTCAAAGCTCATTGGAAATCTGGTGTTCAAAGTATAACAATGCTTTTTAGTCAATGAAATATTCCTTTAGTTTATTCTAGACGTTTTGAATGGTCTGGCGTAAAGTGGTTCTCAAACTGTCTTCAGTGGGAACATGACCCTGAACTGGTTGAAGTAGTTCAGGGCAGTGAGGGGGTTGATTGATATTTGACTATTCGTCTTACAGAGACTGATGGTCACCATGAATATCCCAGGTGTGATCCCCTCCGCAGCTCCCTTCCCAGGCCCGTCCCCAGCCTCTGGGTGGCATGGAGCCAGCGACCCCTCCGTGTCTCTGAGCAGACGCGAACGGACATCACAGAGATCACATAGTGACAAAGACCATGGCTTTGGCCAGTAAACAGTCCCCGATAACCAGCGCCCGCAGACCCCAGGCTCCCCTCTCTTCATCCTCTAACCCTCCTTCAGTCTCCCATGTTTGATGTGGACATGTAGCCGTGTCTCTACAGATCTGTGCACTGAGAGCCAGACTTCAGACACAGAGTCTCCTCCTGTTTACTCTAAAGCCATCCTCCCTCCTGGGATCTGGACGTTCCTGAGAACGGTGCCCTTTCTCTATCAAAATGTGGAGTCCAGTCCCACTCTGAAGAGCATTCAATTCACAGCCAGTGAAGCTGTTAGAGAATCTGCCTTTACATTCTGCAGACTGTTCGGTGTCTTTCTCTGAGACAAATATACTTAAAGTACCAAAAGTAATAACACTTAATATGCCAATTTTAGAATCAAATATACGATATGTTTCTATGATAGTTATTGATGTATTAATGACGTGTTAATCAAGATGTAACTGTGGAACTCAATCTAATGACTTTGTATACAGCAGGGTATCTTGTGAATCTAATCAAGTCCTATTTAAGTTTTGATCATGTTGTTTTTATTATTATTCCATATCTGTAAAGTAATTAACGAAATGAAGGTAGTACATTAATGTAGTTGGGTAGAAGTATAAAGTAGCATTACATTTAAAAAAATCCCAAGTTAAGTACAAGGAGCACAAAATTGTACTTGTATCTACTTCAAATGTTTTACTTATATTGAATTATTGTTTTCATATATTAATGTTCCTAAAATATGTATGTGATACCACATCTTGTATACAAGGGCAGTGTAAACGGTTAATCAATATATACCCCGATAAAACAACTAAAACAGCAAATAAGAGCAGAAAACACACCCTTCCCGTTATACACCGTTTATAAACTTCTGATCCTTTTTGGTTTAACTAGGAGTCGGAGAGAAAAGGGCTGATGGAGAAAATCCACATGATCCAAGACACCATCATCACCCTTCAAACCCTGCTGGATGGGATCGCTAACTTTGGGGAAAGGATTAAAAAGTAAGAATTTACCAAACCACCATGAATCACAGCTCATTATCTGTATTTGCTTTCAGCTCAAATGTCTTGAATCACAATATGAAATGTATTAAAAGCTTCTCCTGTATAAAGTCTGCATTAGAGGGGCCACATGTTTTTATTACAACAAGTACTGTATTTTACAGACAAAGATGAAATTAAGTTGGAATACTTACTGATGATTTATCTTTTTAGCACTTTCAACTGGTCGGTGCCATTCCTGTCCGGCCTGGCTATCCTCATTTTTGTCACGGCAACAATCCTCACGTACTACGTCCCTGTTCGATACGTGGTTCTAATATGGGGTGAGTGTCAAACACAGTTTATTAAGTTGTGTGTTTATCTGCCTGTTGGCCTTTATTTAAACAAAGTAAAATATGTCCTTTATCATGTTTTGATTGTCTATAAGATGTATAGCATCCCAGGAATATTTGCTGCTTATATTTTCTGGCTGTTGAGTCCCTTCCCCATTATCTCCTTAATATTAGCTGCTTATAATGTACTGAATGAGTTAAGGCAGATCTTAATGGTGTTAAAAGTATTACAGCCTAAGCAGTGAAAGTAAAAGAAGAATAAAGGCTGCAGCAGTAATATTTCTCGGACGGCGTGAGCCTCCTCTGCAGGTATTTGTTTGTGTGGAAACAAAGAGCGCAGCCACAAGAGACTAGCGTTAATAATACGTTGGGTGTGAATTTCTGTTTTAGGCATCAATAAATTCACCAAGAAATTACGGAACCCGTACAGCATCGACAACAATGAAGTGGTTGATTTCCTGTCGAGGGTGCCTTCAGATGTGCAGAAGGTAAGCCGGCCAGGAAGCCCAAAATCCCCGAGCCCCGCTACGCTGTGCCTCGCGCTAAAACAACTCCCAGGCATTCTTCCCCCTTGTCTGTATAATTAGCTTCATCTGTATAATTATGTAGCCCCGTATAATTTCTGTTGTGTTTTTGGTCGTGATACATCCCCGGTGGAGGTCTGCTACTTTAGCTGCTTTGCAGGGCAAGCTGTTCCCAGGCTGCCTCCTGTATGAACTCCCCCCCCCCCCCCCCCCCCCCCCCCCCCCCTCAGCAGGAGCAGAATATAGATATCTCCTCCAACTCGCATACACCCACGGCTAGGCGATAGGAAGAGTCCAATAACACTATATAAAATATTGCAGCAGTATTTGTGCTTTCCCAAATATAATGTGTATATAGTAAAGATATGTATTATTGTATTATTATAATTGTATTTATAAACATTAGTAGTGTGCCGTAGTGGAATAAGTACTCTGATCCCTTACTTAAGTCAAACTAAACATTCTACAGTCTAAACGTTCTGAGTTAAAAAAAAAAAAATGTGTACAGAAGTATTATCAGTATGCAGATTGACTCTTCTTCTGACTCTTATATTAGAGATATTATATTATTCTATTTATTTCTAACAAATACATGTAAGAGCATTTTTATGTTGTTTGTCAACACTGATCCAATTTAAGTTAAATACTATTGACTAGTACTACAATACTGCATCATATCAGCATAGCATGCATTTTTGTGTTAATAGTAACTGTAGGTTCAAAATAAATGTATAATTAATCATATTTGAAATATAAAATGGTAGAAGTATAAAGTAGCATCAAATGGAATACAAAGCATGACAAAAAGGTGCTTGAGTAAATCACTCAAAAAAATGTTCTTGTGACATTCCAACACTGGTAATCTAAATAAAATTAAAAATCCCTTTTACGCTTGATTTCATTTTTCAACAGCAGTGCCAACAATAAAACCATTATGGAAACACTAGTCGTGGTATGTTGAAAAGTTGTCTAAGGCCAATTTAAAGTATGAAACATTTACAAAAGATCTGTTGGCATTCTCCTTTCTTGTATCCTCTTTCCTTTCTTTATTTTCTCTTTTTACCCGCTGTTGTCTCTCCTCCTCATCCTCTCTGTGTCTATCCTTTTCTCTTTTAAGTCGTTTGACCCCATTTGCCTCCTCCCTGTCCTTCTTGAATGCCCTTGGGCCTCTGGGTTTCGTGACGGAGACTATAGCTTCTCGGCCAGCCACTGTTATTTCTGTCTATGCATGACTGTGGTCGTCCTGCTCAATAGTGGTAGTTCTCCCTTATAACGTGGTGCAGGAATTAGTTAGCATTTTACCCCTTTCTATTCCCTTGTTTTGAAATCAACGGTTCTTTTTTTGCGTATTAGATACCTGTGGTTACCTTAAGAGATGTTCAGGTTTTGTTCTAACATTGTGATGTAGTTTGTTTATAGCCTAACATTAGCTGCCTTTAGCTTAGCAGTGGTAGTTTGTTTATAGCCTAACATTAGCTGCCTTTAGCTCATCAGTGGTATTTTGTTTAGCATAACATTAGCTGCCTTCAGCTTAGCAGTGGTAGTTTGTTTATAGCCTAACATTAGCTGCCTTTAGCTTAGCAGTGGTAGTCAGTTTATAGCCTAACATTAGCTGCCTTTAGCTAAGCAGTGGTAGTTTGTTTATAGCCTAACATTAGCTGCCTTTAGCTTAGCAGTGGTAGTTTGTTTATAGCCTAACATTAGCTGCCTTTAGCTCATCAGTGGTATTTTGTTTAGCATAACATTAGCTGCCTTCAGCTTAGCAGTGGTAGTTTGTTTATAGCCTAACATTAGCTGCCTTTAGCTTAGCAGTGGTAGTTTGTTTATAGCCTAACATTAGCTGCCTTTAGCTTAGCAGTGGTAGTTTGTTTATAGCCTAACACTAGCTGCCTTTAGCTTAGCAGTGGTAGTTTGTTTATAGCCTAACATTAGCTGCCTTTAGCTAAGCAGTGGTAGTTTGTTTATAGCCTAACATTAGC
Source organism: Gymnodraco acuticeps (assembly GCF_902827175.1). Lineage (NCBI taxonomy): Eukaryota > Metazoa > Chordata > Actinopteri > Perciformes > Bathydraconidae > Gymnodraco > Gymnodraco acuticeps. Next base: position 370,893 of record NW_022990905.1, read on the forward strand.
TGCCTTTAGCTTAGCAGTGGTAGTCAGTTTATAGCCTAACATTAGCTGCCTTTAGCTTAGCAGTGGTAGTCAGTTTATAGCCTAACATTAGCTGCCTTTAGCTTAGCAGTGGAAGTCTGTTTATAGCCTTACATTAGCTTTTTGGTTCTGCTGATTGCATTTATGCTTTAAAAAAATCATAAAGTGGTTTTACTATGTGAAGACGATCCTTCGTAAAAAAACGAGTTAGTATCATAAACGTGTGTTTCTCAGATCCTTTTTCTCCAATAGGCTATTCCAAAATCCAATGGGAAAATACCATTTAGACTTTTATCAATTGCGCCCTTGAGATGCTAACTTCTGAATCGGCCTACAAAAATATGTCATAAGTCTGCAAAACTCTATTGAAAATTGTATCTGTTTTGCAATGAATAAAAGCTGCAAGATGGAGAGAAATAAATGATTATTGTTATAAAAAATAAGAACAACACTTAAGTTGCTCTGGTTTTACAGTGACTCATGTTCGTATTCCCTGCAGGTTCAGTACAGTGAGAGGAGAGGCAGCAGAAAGAAGAAACTCCTGTAGTTCCTCCTCAAAAACGGTTCCCAGAGGACCTGCATGTCTCTGGGTGTGTGGTAGGTTTGAATCTAAATCAGATGTGGTGATACACGGCGCGCCAAACAGACCCTTCAACCAAAGAAGTCCTTTTGAGGACCCCGCAGCGATGACCGAGGAGAAAAATGTGTTATTTAATTTCCAAAGATTGTATATGTACAGTTTTTTTCTTTTAGATAATCAGAAGCTGCTTTATTTTATATATTTCATGGCCCCAGGTTATGTTTTCCTGAAACCAGCAGAAATATCAGTTTGTATTATATTGAATGTATGTGCTGGGTGTGTAACATTTGTTCGATATTTTTATGTTACTTACACTGAAAATGTGCGGACTTCCAAAATGGAATAATCACCTAATGGTGAACAAAGTTGCTGTTGCTGAAATGAAAGTACATTTAATTATGGGTTACTTTTTATGGGTTACGAGTCATCATAAGAAATGTTCTTGGAAAATGGTTTGAAGTGCATGGTATTTGTGGTTTAAAAGAATATGATGAATTTCCGGTTTAAATTATTAAGGCTTTCTTATGTACATATTACGCTGGCCCTGAAAGTCAATAACAACATTTCACAAAACACAATCACAATTCAGAAAACCCAACAACATTAACACAAACAGGTTTTGCAGGTCTCCCTTGAAAAAGAGATATATGATCTCAATGGGACCAATCTGGTTAAATAAAGGTTTGAAATTAAAAGGGAGGTAGGTCTTTGAAATGGATTCCTTCTTTGCTGATTAGATTCGTCTGTCAGTCTAAGCAAAGGATGATACTTCTTATTTAGGGCAAAGACTGGCCCACATATCCCATAATGCCCAGTGGTGGCTAATTGATTACGTTTGCTGAAGAGTTGACGCTTTTTTTTTTAATGTTACTTTTTGAGGAATCCATGTCCAATACGTGCCTACATTTTTCGATTATAGGAAATGTTGTCGTATTTCTCCATTGCTGCTGTGTTTTTTTAAATCTCGTGTTTTCAAAAAATTGTATCTTTGAAAATGTTGTGTTTCGACCATCAGGGCCACCGTACCATACAGCAACATTGATTAGTAGCAAATATTCTGCATCATATCCTTTTTGTTTCTTTCATTTACCTTTTTTGAAAATGGATAAATGGCTATTGTGTAACACATTGACTGACTGATTTTACTTTAACGTGACATTATGGACTTATTTTTACATGCAAAGATGAGTCCTTACATTTAGTGTTTCATTCAATCTACATAAAGGATGATTGTACTCTGTTGTATTTTACTCTTTGCTTCTGAGTGGGATGGGGCAAGATCTGTACACACGCAACTTTTATTTATTAACGACAATCACAGATGAATACTTTTGTTTCTCATTTCGGACAGCAATAAATGCAAAGTTTGCGTATATTTCCTGCCTCTGTGTCTCTGCTCTCTCTTTGAATTCTCCTGCACGCTGTTTTGATCCTCTCCATGCTCCCGTGCTGCAGGATTGTGGGCGTCTAACAACACCGTTTCCAAGCCCCCCTCTCTTCATTAGGCTTTCATGAAGCGAGGCGAGGCTGTGCGAGACCTCACCGGCACCCGGGCTCCCCGCTGTGTTGATGGCCCTTGGGCGTCGCCACAAGCGGGAGGATCTCAGCGACCTCATCTCAGCTGCTGCGACGAGACGCCTGCAGCCAGCATCCTATCAAGCACAGCAGCCAGACAAAGCTCTGGTACCGGGCTGCACACCGTTCAGGAGCAGGAGGAGGGTTTTAAAAAGCAGCCACAAGCAACAACAGCCGCACCAATTTAGGGATTGGAGAATTGCAATAGTTAAGATGTTTGCGTTCAGAGTAATACCCTGGGATTTATGGCTTTTAAGTCGGAGCGCGTGGGCTCACAGTCAGCAGCCTCCTAAATGAGTTAAACAAGTGGAAAACTGCTCACGTGAAATACAATAGGAATCCCATAATGTTTGTGCTGTATAATTATAGTGCACATGAAAGTATTTCATAATTGACCTGATACACATGCTATCTTACACAGATCTAAAACAATTTGATGATTTCTCCAATTGTTCCCATGACAGAGGGTGGGGAATGTGGCAGGCGATTACCTGTATAGCTCTTCATCTAGTTAATGTGACTTAGGTATTCAATATTAATAACTCGCTGTCAAGGACACTGCAAGGACATCTCAATTTGACACTTATAGGCCCAGCATGAATATGTATAGGCAGTGAGACGCTTCAAAATTACCAAGTAAAATCACAGTTCACACATGGGGACTAATGTGATGTGGCGCATGCATTCTGATGAGCCACAAAAACAGCGGCTGATAGGTCTCAAAAGACTTGTTATAACTCAATGTCGGACCTGAGAACACTCAGGTGTGTGTGTGTGTGACACCTAACCCTATTATCAGTTGACGCCAAAAACATAGATTTGAGGGTGTATGTCCCTAATGTACTGCTTAGTTTGAAGGCCACTTTCATATGGTAAGATGTGTCGCCAGACATTTTCTTATTTGAGGTTATATTTGCAAGTAACTTTGTGAGAAATCACTGTGTTCTTCTCTCGCACAACATCTTTTTGAATCTCCGCTGACTATCAGAGCTGTCGGCTGTTGGTAGCCTCAGGCTCTTCGGGATCAAGGGCTTTGATGTTGGCCTGCTCCGGGACAACACAGTCGCCCCACAGCCTCTGGGCAGCAACCCAGCAAGTACAACACCTCGCCCGTGATTTACCTGGACTCCCTGAAGGATTGTTCACACTATGGAGTGGCGGGGGGTCCACATGGTCAAAATCAAGCTCATTATTAATATTAAACATTGTTGAACAAAGGATAAAACTACAATTAGAGTTTAAAAAAATAAAATAAAGTAATAGCCTATGGAGACGTGTTTTGGAAATTGTTGATAAAAGACGAGTTAAAACCGGTTAAAACGCATCACAGTTTTAAACACATGGTTAATGCTGCACATTTAACGCAGCTGTACTATTTCTAGCTGTCGATAAATATGAATTTGTTCCTGGAGTGCAATGGCTTCTGACGTAGTTGTCAGACCCCACAGCTCTATCAGATGAACTCAGGTAGGGGCAACTTCTTGTTCGAAAACACCTGTCATGTTACAAATGTGCTCATCTCAATATAACAACTGGATGTTATTGAACCATTAATAATAAAATGTGATCACTTTACAATAGTTATTTCATTTCATTTAACACTCCATATTTTGTTTTTAGAGTTTGCAGTTGTAGGGTATTATTTTTGCAAAAGCTGGATCTTTCTTTAACATCAATTAGGCCTACTTTAGCTAACATCAACCATGTGTCTATGGCTTAATGTTTCAACCAACTCCATTATTGTATCCTTCGATTTCAGTCAATTAGACATTATAGTTAGTTTCTATTCGGATACTTTAAGCTATACTTTCAACAATACATTGCTTTAAACTAACTTGTCAACACTTGTATTCATCTATGTTTGGCAACATTTCTTTAAAAAAAAAAATCCATTACTTCTGGCTGACTATTTCAACCCTTAACATCCTTTAAGCTAACTATTTCTACAATTAGCCTTTACTTTTAGCTAACTATAACAACAATTTAGTCATTACTTTTACCTAACTATTTCTACATTTTAATTTCAACCTTGTAGCCATTTCCTTAAGCTAGCAGTTCAAATATCTGCATGTATGCTGCTTGTTTTTACAGTCTTCATTGCGCACCATGCTCAGGTGCCTCATTTATAACGCCGTGCGTATTTCACGTGGGAAGGTTGCTTACGTAGTAGAAATCCAAAAAATAGGTACAGACATTTTCCGACATTTTCCGATTCACCAAACATTGCGTACCGGCGAGGAAAGTGCGTACGCCGGTTTCCCTTTATAAATCACAATCGACTCGAAATGCTGTGCAGCTTTTGCAGGCTTCACGTAACGCCCATATTTGCCTATAAATAGTCAAAGAAACGCCCATTCATTCATTCATTTTGACTGACTGCATTAAGAAGATCGCAGGAAATGACGGCAGAACAGCTAAAAACCGTGTCAGATTTTGGTTATTTTGGGGAGGTCGAGATAAATCATATTGTTTGGTGAATGCCGTTTGAACCAGAGTAGCAGTATGGAGGTCGGATCGTCACCAACATAAATAAATAAGTGGTCCGAAAAAGGTTAATGACAAAAATAATACACATAGCCTAACCTTCCTCAGGCAGTGTGTTTGTGCCGGGGACAGGAGACCCCCCTTGATGAGAAACTGTAATACTTGGATATTAATTATTTTTTTGTAAATTTGGTGGTTTGTGTTCCAGCTGTCGATCAGCAACTATAAGTTATATCCATAATCCACCAGTTAAAGGAAATACAACGAATGTGTTGTGTTATATTAGCTGTACAATTTACTACATGATGTTCTTAGTTTCCATACCTCCTGTGTTTTACGAGCGACTTATCAAGTCTTGGCAAACGGCATAAAACACGATTAAACGTGATAGTATATATAACCATGCTCGTTACAACCTATAGAAATGCAAAACGGTGTCAGTTTAGACGTAATTCTGTCCTCCTGCTTACCGCATCATTTATGAGAAAACATTTCATAACATTAACACAACATATTCGAGGTGGTTTTAAATAACATATCCGTATTTATTTATTTCTCCAAGTTATGTTTTTGTGTGCACTGAGGAGTCGCAAACAGGCGTTTGTTTAATCATTTTAAGATTGGCTTTAATCAATGTTTGAAAATGAATTCTTCATATTGTAGCGATATAGGGTGCTGAGTGTGTCACTCAAGCATCCCCCATCTCTCTGCCAATCACATAGCTACACAGTGATGCTGGTCTGGATGCGGGCCTGTGGTTGGGGGAGCAGACGGGGGAGGGCGGGGACGTTGTGACGTTGACCCATATATGGGTGTGAGTTGGGGTGTAGAGTGTGTGTGAGGATCATACTTGCCAACCTTGAGACTCAGAAATCGGGAGCATTTCAAAACCACCGCGGGGGGGGGAATACGTGAATGTGAATGTGCAGAATACGACAGTTTAATGGTGGAGGTACACACATATTGATAGATATCTTGTAATGCACTGTTGAGGAACCTGCGACCAAAGTTTTTCATCTCCGGCCTTGTCAGGTATTGAACAATCAATAAATAAAGAACACAGAATTATTAAATATAAAACACAAAATGTGTGTGATTATACTAAATGATTTACAAATAAACACCACTGCATATTTACAACTGTTACACATGCTGATGTAACGCAAATGTTTCCAACTTGGGATCAATAAAGTATATCTTATCTTAAGATGATCGATGGCTACTGCCATATTTGCAAAATGTGCCTCTGAACCTTGACAAGTGCATGTTTCAGGCTCATCAATTAACAACAGGAGGGGTCACAAACATAAGACCAGCTGTTAAATAAAGCTCTTCTGACCTTAGCTGGCATGTGGGTAATGCTACCCATTATGGGCACAAGCAATTTTCACCAATTTATTAATTATACGTTCTACATTTGAGTGTTTCCTATCCCCTAAACCTCCAGGGATGTACACAGTTTAATACTGGCCACTTCTTATTATGGGAAATACGAAAACGTCTTTTAAAACTACACTCCCAGTAGAGACGTGCCATAGATAGAGAACATTACATTACATTGCATTTAGCTGATGCTTTTATCCAAAGCGACTTACAATAAGTGCGTTCAACCAACAAAATACAAACTTGAAGAAAACAGAATCATATAAGTACATCAGGCTTCATAGAGCAAAAACATTTCAAGTGCTACTCAACTGGCTTTAGGTAAGCCAGTCCTTTATTAGTATATAAGTGCTCTGTTAATAGTTCTATTGCTCGAAGTGGAGTCGAAAGAGATGAGTTTTCAGTCTGCGCCGGAAGGTGTGTAAGCTATCTGCTGTCCTGATGTCAATGGGGAGCTCATTCCACCATTTTGGAGCCAGGATAGCAAACCCACGTGTTTTTGCTGATGGGAACTTGGGTCCCCTTCGCAGCGAGGGTGCAGCGAGCCGTTTGGTTGATGCGGAGTGCACGTGCTGGGGTGTACGGTTTAACCATGTCCTGGATGTAGGAAGGGCCAGATATATTCGCAGCATGGTACGCAAGTACCATTGTCTTGAAGTGGATTCTAGCAGTTACCGGAAGCCAGTGGAGGGAGCGGAGGAGCGGCGTGGTGTGGGAGAATTTAGGAAGGTTGAAGACCAGACGAGCCGCCGCATTCTGGATGAGCTGCAGAGGTCGGATGGCACATGCAGGTAGACCAGCCAGGAGGGAGTTGCAGTAGTCTAGGCGTGAGATGACGAGAGCCTGGACCAGAACCTGCGTCGCTTTCTGGGTCAGCTGGGGACGTATCTTCCTGATGTTGTAAAGCGTGTATCTGCAGCAGCGGGTTGTAGCAGCTATGTTTGCAGTGAAGGACAGGTTGTTATCTAGGATCACACCCAGATTCCTTGCAGTCTGAGTCGGGGAAACAATAGAGGTGCCGATGTTGATTGTTAGGTCAAGAGTGGGACAATCTTTTCCAGGAAGGAAAAGCAGTTCAGTCTTGTCAAGGTTGAGCTTGAGGTGATGAGCAGACATCCACTGAGAGATGTCAGCTAGACAAGCAGAGATGCGTGCGACGACCTGGGTCTCTGAGCGGGGAAAGGACAGAATTAATTGGGTGTCGTCAGCGTAGCAGTGGTATGAAAAACCATGCGGGCTAATGACAGATCCGAGCGAGTTTGTGTACAAGGAGAAGAGGAGGGGACCAAGAACAGAGCCCTGAGGGACCCCTGTAGTTAATTGACAAGGGTCGGACTCAGACCCTCTCCAAGTCACCCCTCCGTGTCTCTGAGCAGACGCGAACGGACATCACAGAGATCACATAGTGACAAAGACCATGGCTTTGGCCAGTAAACAGTCCCCAATAACCAGCGCCCGCAGACCCCAGGCTCCCCTCTCTTCATCCTCTAACCCTCCTTCAGTCTCCCATGTTTGATGTGGACATGTAGCCGTGTCTCTACAGATCTGTGCACTGAGAGCCAGACTTCAGACACAGAGTCTCCTCCTGTTTACTCTAAAGCCATCCTCCCTCCTGGGATCTGGACGTTCCTGAGAACGGTGCCCTTTCTCTATCAAAATGTGGAGTCCAGTCCCACTCTGAAGAGCATTCAATTCACAGCCAGTGAAGCTGTTAGAGAATCTGCCTTTACATTCTGCAGACTGTTCGGTGTCTTTCTCTGAGACAAATATACTTAAAGTACCAAAAGTAATAACACTTAGTATTTACGAATATAATAGTTTTTTATGGACAACTTTACCATTCAATCTCGTCCACCTGATCTTGCAGCTGTCACTCCTCGGCTCTTGGTAGTTCATGCATTTATCAAACCTGGCAACTCCGGGCTTCCTGGCAGCTGTCAATCAAAGTCCAGTGGCACCGCCCCAAAGTGCCAGAAACTTTTCACGCGCGCATAGACAGACTCCGCGAGCGAGTGAAGCTGACACTCCCGCGAGCGAGCAAGAGGGCTCTCTCTCCTCGCGGGGGTCATTTTAGGAGCGTGTAAAAGCACATTTCCCGCTCGTGAGTAGCTTGTTTTACGCGCTAGAATATTGACCCAAATCTGACTCCATACATTAGTTGTATTTCCTTTAACTGGTGGATATAGAGTTGCTGCAGTGGAGACGCTGCGCACAGCTGATCGACAGCTGGGACACAAACCACCAAATACGAAAACATAATTCAGATCCAGTCGTCATGACTCCACTCCGGAGGGATTCCCCGATCATTTCTTACAGTTTCTCATCAAGGAGGTGTCTCCTGTCCCCGGTACAAACACACTGCCTGCAGGAAGGCTATGTGTATTTTTTTTGTCATTAACCTTTTTCGGACCACTTATTTATTTATTTTGGTGACGATCCGACCTCCATGCTGCTACTCTGGTTCAAACGGCATCCACCAAACAATATGATTTATCTCGACCTCCTCAAAATAACCAAAATCTGACACGGTGTGAGATGTCTTTTTTAGCTGTTCTGTCGTCATTTCCTGCTATCTTCTTCATAAAGTCAGTCAAAATGAATGAATGAATGAATGGGCATTTCTTTGACTATTTATAGGAAAATATGGGCGTTACGTGAAGCTGCACCGCATTTCGAGTCGATTGTGATTTATAAAGGGAAACCGGCGTAGGAAGTGCTGTACGCACTTTCCTCGCCGGTACGCAATGTTTGGTGAATCGGAAAATGTCGGGAAATTTCTGTAGGCCTACCTATTTTATGGATTTCTACTACGTAAGCAACCTTCCCACGTGAATCCTACGCACAGCGTTATAAATGAGGCCCCTGAGCTGTCCAACTATGACATTGATAACACTCCTTGAACATGCGCCAGGATTGCACCACTGCTTTTTGCAGATGATGTGGTTATAATGGCTTCATCGGTCTGCGACCTTCAGCACTCACTGGATCGGTTCGCAACCGAGTGTGAAGCGGCTGGGATGAGGATCAGCACCTCCAAATCTGAGGCCATGGTTCTCAGCAGGAAACCGATGGACTGTCCACTCCAAGTAGGGAATGAGTCCTTACCCCAAGTGAAGGAGTTCAAGTATCTCGGGGTCTTGTTCTCGAGTGAGGGAACAATGGAGCGTGAGATGGGCCGGAGAATCGGAGCAGCGGGAGCGGTACTGCAGTCGCTTTACTGCACCGTTGTGACGAAAAGGGAGCTGAGCCAGAAGGCAAAGCTCTCTGTCTTCCGGGCCATTTTCGTTCCTACCCTCACCTATGGTCATGAAGGATGGGTCATGACCGAAAGAACGAGATCGCGGATACAAGCGGCCGAGATGGGTTTTCTCCGCAGGGTGGCTGGTGTCTCCCTTAGGGATAAGGTGAGAAGTTCGGTCATCAGGGAGGGACTCGGAGTTGAGCCGCTCCTCCTTCGCGTCGAAAGGAGCCAGTTGAGGTGGTTCGGGCACCTAGTTAGGATGTTACCTGGGCGCCTCCCTAGGGAGGTGTTCCAGGCACGTCCAGCTGGGAAGAGACCAAGGGGTAGACCTAGGACCAGGTGGAGGGATTATATCTCTTCGCTGGCCTGGGAGCGCCTTGGGATCCCCCAGTCAGAGCTGGTTGATGTCGCCAGGGAAAAGAAAGTTTGGGGCTCTCTGCTGGAACTGCTACCCCCGCGACCCGACCACGGATAAGCGGGAGAAGATGGATGGATGGATGGATAGCCCCTCATGCTATAATCATGTGTATTTTCTCCATTCCTGTTCATGTGTCTTCTCGCAATTATCACTGGCCCGTGTATCTCGTAATCGATATAACCGGCCTGCTCTCGTCTATCCCACATGCTCCACTGACATCCAACATCTAGTTTCAGGCGGCCTGTGGAACTGCCAGTCAGCTGTTCCTAAGGCTGACTTCATCTCTGGCTACGCTTCCCTGCAGTCTCTGGATTTCCTTGCTCTCACTGAGACGTGAATTACTCCATCCAACACATCCACCCCAGCAGCTCTCTCCACAGCATATTCCTTCTCCCATACACCCAGACCCACTGGCAGAGGAGGTGGCACTGGTCTCCTGCTCTCTCCCAAATGGAGCTTTTCCCTCTTCAAGCTACCTAACTTCACTCCTTCCACCTTTGAATTCCATGCCGTCACAGTAACCCATCCTATACAATTAACCATTGTTGTTCTCTACCGTCCACCAGGCGCCTTGGGGGACTTCTTGGAGGAATTAGATAATCTCCTCTCACACATCCCTGAAACTGGACCTCCCGCTGTACTTCTCGGAGACTTCAACCTCCAGACAGGGAAGATAGACGAACTAACATCTCTGTTAAAACCCTCTGGAGTGCACATTTATTTACGTATTTAATCATAGATTTTCACTTGTAAGGAGTAGAAATATGATTCAGATATCTGCGGAATCGCTAGAATCGTAGCTTTTCAAGAGTATCTCCTGTGAGACTGTACCCAGGGCACAGCAGCCAATATTGCCGCTCAAAGCAGCTTGATTCGGCGTTACACTGTGTGTGATTGGTGGATTTGTGTGTCAGTCAAGGACATCTCGGCCGGCCGGCAGCCATGTCGGTCTGAAATGACCAATGGACACTCTAGAAATCTAAGAACCTACCCACCAATAAAAAAACATATAACCGGTGTCTCCCATCAGTTTCAGTCTTTTAGTCTGTGAAGAAGATAGAGAAAATGGCTCGAAGGAACTTTACCGTTGCGGACGCGCTGGATTTTATTTTCGCGAGCGTTAGTGAAGAAGATGGCTCATCAGAACCTGAAGGCTTCGACTCTTCTGAAGAAGAAGAATACAGGGACAGCAGGGATCCATTTGAGGATGGGTAAGTGTAAATATAACTTGTAGTGCATTTGCTATTTTGTGAGGAGTACCGCGAAAATGAACAATGGATTTATCAACCTTTTTATTTTCCCCTCATGAACTTTTTCTCGGGACAAAATAGACTCTTGATTAGTAAACGTTTACTCTGTGTAAATGTTATTTATGTGTAAACGTTATTTTGGCATGTATAAGTAAGGTTACATGTGTAGATGAATAAAAAGAATCCTTTATTCGTCCCACAACGGAGACATTTATAGACATGTATTTTATTTGATCATACTGTTCTGTACAGATGAGACTTTGTTATAGACTTATTTAAATGTGTGTCTGTGATAAACTTTATGTGTAAACGTTATTTTGGTGTGTATAAGTAAGGTTACATGTGTAGATGCATGAGATAATCCTTTATTTGTCCCACAACGGAGATATTTAATTTATTTATATGTGTGTGTGTGTGTGTGTGGGTGGGTGGAACTTCGTAATAATTATTGTCCCACAATTTTTATTTGTTTTACAGAGAGGTTTCACAGCTGCCTGGGCCTAGCTGCCCACAGATGACATTTATCCAGGAGCCTCCAGCTGTGCCTGACACCATGTTGAGATCTACCGTGGATCAAGGGCCTTCACCACTGCCATCCCCACCAAGCACTAGTGGACCAGCATCACGACAGCTGCCTCCATCTCTGCCTGCGACGAGGTCAAGATACACCTCAGCTCCACCACAGCCACCACCATCAACCCTGACAGCAAAGAGGTCTCGTAGAGCACACGTACCTCCCACACAGCCACCAGCTGCCCATGCACCATCACCCCCACCTGCACAGCAGCCAGCTCCACTGTCTTGGAAGACAGGCGAAGACCCTGACACTGCTCCCCCTGTCTCCAGGTTTCAACCTGCTCGCACACCCGGGCCACAGCTCAGCTCAACAGTATCAAACAAACCCCTTGACCTGTTCAAGCTGTTCTTCAGTGCACTAACAGTACAGACACTCTGTACCAACACAAACAAGCGGGCTGCACAGGAGATGGGAAAGGGTAAAACCTACAAATGGACTGACTTGACTGTAGAGGATTTCTATAAATACATGGGGCTGCTGAAACTGGACAATGTATTGGACTACTGGAGGAAGGATCATTTTGTCAGTGTATAATGAATAGTTGGTTGAAGGAAAAAAAGTTCTGATGTTCAATATTGTAAATAGTGAGATTTTGCAGTTATATTTATATACATTGTTGGTTGAAAAAAAAAGTTCTAATGCTCAATTCTTTTTTTTGTACACATCACATGAACCTTGGTATGTAATATGAAGTCATTATTCAGTCCTGATATATCTCAGTCCCTGCTGTGGTGAAAGTAGAGTGATTGACAGCTGTTTTACTCAGAATGCGAATTTATAAAATTTCATTTTAGACATGAATAACACATTTATATACAGTGTAATTCAAATATTTCACTACTTTTGTAATCCTAAGACTTTGGTAACCAAATCTAAAACACCAAAACAATTCGATCACATGAGTAAATTTGTGTTTTCACAAGAGTTTTGAAGATTTTCCGAAAATCGGATGTCAAATGTTAAGCTTTTGAGCTACTTATCTCATCAAACAGTGCTCTAAGGTGAGTAATTTGCATATATAGCAATACTAGAGATTGTCCTGAACATTTTGTTATGTAACACATGGGTGCCATTTTAGAAGAAATACATTTAAAAGGTGATTTAAGAAAACATCTAAAAATCGAGAAAATACCCTTAGACTCCAGAGGGTTAACCGCCTTTGCTTTCTCACTGTCTCCATCCCCACCAACTCATAATGCTGGCAATGTCCTTGATCTCATATTCTCAAGGACATGCACTACTTCTAACCTATCTGTAAACCCGCTCCACACATCTGATCACTTCTTCATTTCATTCTCTCTACCCCTTTCCAAACATAACGAACTAATCTCTTCTCATCCTGCACCTGTCCGCCGTAACCTTCGTTCCCTCTCCCCCTCTACCTTTGCCTCATCGGTGCTCTCAGCCCTCCCTTCCTCTGACTCGTTCCAACTCCTACCTCCAAACTCTGCTGCAGAAACTATCCTCTCTACTCTCTCATCCTCTCTGGACTCTCTCTGTCCTCTCACATCTCGGCAGGCTCGTCAGTCCCCTCCTGCTCCCTGGCTAAATGACGCACTGCGTGCTAATAGAAACGTCCTTCGGGCAGCAGAGCGGAAACGGTGGAAATCCAAACACCATGACGACCTCCTAACCTATCAGGCTCTCCTCTCCTCTTTCTCTGCTTCGATCTCTCAGGCAAAAAGCACTTTCTTTCAAGATAAGATCCAATCTTCCTATTCCAATCCCAAAAAAATATTTTCCATCTTCTCCTCCCTCCTGGCCCCCCCCCCCCCCCCCAAAGCCCCTTCCCCCTCCTCCCTTCTGTCAAGCGACTTTGTTAACCACTTTGAAAAAAAGGTTGATGATATTTGCTCTTCTTTTTCTGACTCACCTTTACTCACCACTGAACCACCAGACCCTCCTCTCACCCACACACTGACCTCCTTTTCCCCTGTCTCTCCAAGTGAGGTTCTTACCCTAATTACCTCTGCCCGCCCTACCACCTGTCCTCTGGACCCTATCCCTTCAAACCTCCTTCAGACTATCGCTCCTGATATTCTACCGTTTCTCACCCATTTCAACAGTCTCAAGGAGGCAAGAGTAACTCTCCTAAAGAAACCCACTCTCAACCCGTCTGATGTTATAAACGACAGGCCTGTCTCTCTCCTCCTGTTCCTGTCTAAAACACTTGAACGCGCTGTCTTTAAACAACTCTCCTGTTATCTCCATCAGAACAACCTTCTGGATCCGCACCAGTCTGGTTTCAAGGCAGGTCACTCCACAGAAACTGCCCTCCTTGCGGTCACTGAGGAACTGCACACTGCTAAAACAGCCTCCCTCTCCTCTGTCATCATCCTTTTGGACCTGTCTGCTGCATTCGACACGGTGAATCATCAGATCCTCCTTCGCACTCTCCAAGAACTTGGAGTTTCAGGCTCTGCACTTTCCCTCATCACCTCATACCTCAAAGACCGCACCTACAGGGTTACTTGGAGAGGGTCGGAGTCCGACCCTTGTCAATTAACTACAGGGGTCTCTCAGGGCTCTGTTCTTGGTCCCCTCCTCTTCTCCTTGTACACAAACTCGCTCGGATCTGTCATTAGCCCGCATGGTTTTTCATACCACTGCTACGCTGACGACACCCAATTAATTCTGTCCTTTCCCCGCTCAGAGACCCAGGTCGTCGCACGCATCTCTGCTTGTCTAGCTGACATCTCTCAGTGGATGTCTGCTCATCACCTCAAGCTCAACCTTGACAAGACTGAACTGCTTTTCCTTCCGGGAAAAGATTGTCCCACTCTTGACCTAACAATCAACATCGGCACCTCTATTGTTTCCCCGACTCAGACTGCAAGGAATCTGGGTGTGATCCTAGATAACAACCTGTCCTTCACTGCAAACATAGCTGCTACAACCCGCTGCTGCATATACACGCTTTACAACATCAGGAGGATACGTCCCCAGCTGACCCAGAAAGCGACGCAGGTTCTGGTCCAGGCTCTCGTCATCTCACGCCTAGACTACTGCAACTCCCTCCTGGCTGGTCTACCTGCATGTGCCATCCGACCTCTGCAGCTCATCCAGAATGCGGCGGCTCGTCTGGTCTTCAACCTTCCTAAATTCTCCCACACCACGCCGCTCCTCCGCTCCCTCCACTAGCTTCCGGTAACTGCTAGAATCCACTTCAAGACAATGGTACTTGCGTACCATGCTGCGAATGGATCTGACCCTTCCTACATCCAGGACATGGTTAAACCGTACACCCCAGCACGTGCACTCCGCTCTGCATCAACCAAACGGCTCGCTGCACCCTCGCTGCGAAGGGGACCCAAGTTCCCATCAGCAAAAACACGTGGGTTTGCTATCCTGGCTCCAAAATGGTGGAATGAGCTCCCCATTGACATCAGGACAGCAGATAGCTTACACACCTTCCGGCGCAGACTGAAAACTCATCTCTTTCGACTCCACTTCGAGCAATAGAACTATTAACAGAGCACTTATATACTAATAAAGGACTGGCTTACCTAAAGCCAGTTGAGTAGCATTTGAAATGTTTTTGCTCTATGAAGCCTGATGTACTTATATGATTCTGTTTTCTTCAAGTTTGTATTTTGTTGGTCGAACGCACTTATTGTAAGTCGCTTTGGATAAAAGCGTCAGCTAAATGCAATGTAATGTAATGTTCTCTATCTATGGCACGTCTCTACTGGGAGTGTAGTTTTAAAAGACGTTTTCGTATTTCCCATAATAAGAAGTGGCCAGTATTAAACTGTGTACATCCCTGGAGGTTTAGGGGATAGGAAACACTCAAATGTAGAACGTATAATTAATAAATTGGTGAAAATTGCTTGTGCCCATAATGGGTAGCATTACCCACATGCCAGCTAAGGTCAGAAGAGCTTTATTTAACAGCTGGTCTTATGTTTGTGACCCCTCCTGTTGTTAATTGATGAGCCTGAAACATGCACTTGTCAAGGTTCAGAGGCACATTTTGCAAATATGGCAGTAGCCATCGATCATCTTAAGATAAGATATACTTTATTGATCCCAAGTTGGAAACATTTGCGTTACATCAGCATGTGTAACAGTTGTAAATATGCAGTGGTGTTTATTTGTAAATCATTTAGTATAATCACACACATTTTGTGTTTTATATTTAATAATTCTGTGTTCTTTATTTATTGATTGTTCAATACCTGACAAGGCCGGAGATGAAAAACTTTGGTCGCAGGTTCCTCAACAGTGCATTACAAGATATCTATCAATATGTGTGTACCTCCACCATTAAACTGTCGTATTCTGCACATTTATTATACTATCTACATACATCTTATATAAGAGTATAATACATATGTATAATATCAGTTAAAATAAGTGCTTCAACATAGTTAACATTGCTGGAGGTATACACAAAGTTTTTCATTCATTGCATAACTACACCGTTTGTGTATATGATATGTCAATAAACCTTAGAAAATCTTGAAATCTTGAAAGGGATGTGCAAAATAGTCATTATATACAGTCTTTAATTAACTATTAGTAGAGAATAACGAGTAATGAATATACTTTATAGGGATCCTATTAATATCTAATAATAAAAATAATGAAATTCAATAACATGCTTTAACCACTAGGTGTCCCTTTATATCAGCTGTGCACCTTTATGGTGTAAATACAGCCTATCTACCAATTGGATCAAATATAAAAGTCAGCCGAATTAGTGTTGATACTGCAAGGAGACGTATTGTGTGAAAAGAAATGTAAGATGTTGTTTAATGGCTGATATATTTATGATCCATGTCACGTTTTCAGTGTTGGCGGCAGTTCCTCATGTTTGTCTAGAAGTCTTCTCATCAGGGCTCTATAAATAGAGAACTACGGCAGATATGTAATATTTAATGCAGCCGAACCGTGTATTACAATGCCGTTATGTAATGACTTTCAAAGATAAAAGCAAGCACACTCGGAATAAAGTGTTTTCGGTCTGTTTCCGGTATTTGTTTATGACGATGTGATGTGAGATGTGAGACTGGAATTGCACAGGGGAAAATAACAATTTTAGATGCGGATTTTGTTAAACTAATACGTTTGCTCTGTGGACCAACACTATACATTGACGGGGAAGGGGTAGCAATAAAGATTACACCATTAAACTGTTACACAACATAACAGAAATAATATCGATAGCAGCGTCCCTAGCAACCACCTTGGTAACAATGAAAATGTTGTATCGACACAATTTCGTGAATTAATCTTCGTAATAACTAGCAAACTAAAGATCATGTACATCCACTGCACACATAATCTGAAATAACAACTCATATTTCTCGCATCAAATGACATCAAAACGCATTTTAATGGCCAAACTAACTTTAAAATAGGCATTTTACACCGAGAATAAAACGAAGTTCGGCCATGTTTTTTTTCTGCAGGGAGAAATGTGAAGATCACGTGACATAGACGCCAGCCATTGGAATGAATGGTGAAAAAAACGTAGGGAACTTACAATTTCAGAGGCGTTTTTGTAGAAATACTACGTCCTACGTTGTGAACCAACGTAGTTATTACACGTTTTTTTATGAGTCTGGGTTGGTATATCCCATGGTATATCCCTTTATAAATGAGGCCCCAGGGGATACGCTCAAAAGATGGTCTCTTAAACCCTTGTTTTTAGTCTTACGCATCCGACCTGGAAAACTTTGCAGCCAATCTTATTTGTTACAGTGTACCATGCACCAGGTCCTTATTCAGAATTCTTATCAGAATTCTCTGAGTTTTTATCAACTTTGGTACTTAAAACAGATAAAGTAATTATCATAGGTGACTTTAATATTCATGTTGATGATAATAAAAATAGCCTTACTGTTGCATTTAACTCTATAATATTAGGTTATGTTAGTTTCCGTCAGAGTGTAAATAAACCAACCCACTGCTATAATCACAATCTCGACCTTGTTCTGACTTAAGGTATTGAAATTGAGCAACTATTAGTTGAATCGCATAATCCTGCTTTATCCGACCATTTCTTAGTAACTTTTGAAGTACGGTTACTAGACTACAAACCATTAATCAAACGTTCCTGCAGCAGAAACCTATCTGTTAGTGCTATAGCCAAATTTAAGGAAGAGATTCCACCAATACTTAACTCGATAGCATGTCTGCATGTAAGGGAGGAAACTTATACAAAATGTACACCACCCCAAATTGATCATGTTGTTGATAGTGCTACAGATGCGCTGCGAATAAAATTAGACTCTGTTGCTCCTTTGAAAAAGAAGAAAATAAAACAACATAGATTAGCTCCATGCCGAAACCCGCAAAATAAAGCATAACTCGAGACAACTTGAAAGGATATGGCGTTCCACTAAACTTGAAGAATCTCGTTTAATTTGGCATATTACTCTCAATGAATATAAGAAAGCACTGCATAAAGCGAGAGCAGCCTACTACTCTTCATTAATAGATGAGAATAAGAATAATGCAAGATTTATTTTCAGCACTGTAGCCAGGCTGACAGAGAGCCACAGCTCGATTGAGCCTTCTATTCCCATAGAACTCAGTAGCAATGATTTGATGTGCTTTTTTAACGATAAAATTGTTACTCTTAGAAACAAAATTAATGACCTCTTGCCTTTGACCAGTATAGTGTTATCAACAGCTCCCGGTAACGTAAGTTCTAATATTACACTAGATAGTAAATTAGAATGCTTTTCAGCCATAAACCTTGAACAATTAAATTCAATGATTCTCTCTTCTAAACCATCAATGTGTATCTTAGACCCGATTCCAACTAAGCTGTTGAAGGAAGACACCCTATCCGTTTTTAAGAGTGCGCTTAAGACCTTCCTTTTTGATAAAGCTTATAGTTAGGGCTGATTAGATTCAGCCCCTAGTTTTGCTGATATAGCAGGGCTCGACAGTAACGGTTGCCATTGGCAACCATTCAGAAAAAATGTCAACCACTTCTTGGCCTTTGGTTTCCATCAGTGGCAACCAGTTTTTAACATAAATAAATAAGGACAGCAAACAGCTAAATGTGCACCCCAAAATAGATAAATGTTAATTATTTGTTGTATTAAGAGTGATATTTAATTATTGTTGTGACCAGTCGGAACATGATACTTAAGTTGCACTTGCATTGGTGTGATTACGGAGCCAGAAAGTGATGCACGTTTACTCGCGTGCGCGGTGCGCCGTGTGTTTGTTTTACAAAAAATGGTGAAGCAAATTAAGTTGTTTGACTGTGCGGTAAAAAGTTCCCGTCAATATCTCAAACGAATGTTCAAAGAGATTCAACTGATAAAGCGCAAGGTGAACCCGAACGAAAGCAAAGAGGAAATGTGTAAAGTCTTGGGAGGCGAAATATATATGTACATTCTGCTCCGTTTTCCATTCCCTGCCGGTAAAAGTTCCTTCAAAATAAGAGTCCCGATCTTATTACTACCAAAATAAAAGTGCTAAACGAAACTCTACCATAGGAAAATATTGGCATACAAATATAATCACTTCTATAAAAAGGTAACACATTTTAAATATAGTTAGACATATTAAAGGTAATGTACATCATTAATAATTAATATCTAATTCTTAACTGTGAATGGTTTTCATGTATTTAACATTAGAAATGTAATAGTCTGGCCAATGACAGAACCACAATCAAGACTTCAATGCTGAAGGGCCAATGGATCTATGGTGGGGATCAGTACAAAGGTCAAGAAAACCCACATTTGAAAGGGAGACAACGGATGACCAAGAAACTAGTGACTTGCTCAATTCATTTGTGAGGGATCTGTGAAGAAAATGACAACAGCTGCACTACTGGTATTTTGTATACCAGCAATTGAGGGTGCACAAGTTTACTACCAATTTAGTTTTAATTAATTGTGTTAATTACTTATTGTAAAGTATTCGAACATTCCTTTCTGTCACATTTTCATTATTAAGTTGATGTATAATTGTATAGTATCTTAATTATTTAAAATACAAGGTGACTAAAAATGGCAATCGTATTTTCCGTTTTGGAAACCAAAAGCTGATGCCTGGTTGCCAGCCTGGCAACCGCTTTTAAAAGTTAGCGTTGAGCCCTGTATAGGCTTAGTTTGTCGGGGGACATCTTACTTCTTCCTTCTCTCTGTCTATACCTGTGTACTCTCATGTTCCGAATAACCCAGCTTCCCCAAATTTCTTTCTTTTTGGTGTCTATCTACGCCGGGATCCAGAGTCATGGATGGTCCTGTTGCTGTGGTCCGGAGTCCTGGATAGCGAGCCCTGGATCTTGAGTCGTGGCCGTGCCTGTTGCTGGTGTCCTCGATCATAAGTCCTGGATGGATATCCTCGTGGATTCATCTTCCTATTATACACACATGCATTTCCAAACATTTGGAATACCTATGTTGCAAATGTATTATCTTTTCAATTTACACACGGCATCTATTGCACGTCTGTCCGTCCTGGGAGAGGGATCCCTCCTCTGTTGCTCTCCCTGAGGTTTCTCCCATTTTTCCCTTTAAACTGTGGGTTTTCTCTGGAAGTTTTTCCTTGTACAATGTGAGGGTCTAAGGACAGAGGGTGTCATATTTTCATACTGATATTCTGTACAAACTGTGAAGTCCACTGAGACAAATGTAACATTTGTGATATTGGGCTATATAAAAAAACATTGATTGATTGATCACACCGGTGTGACAGTATTCTTCAAAGGGTTCACGAAATATGACTACTACTCTTACTGTTTAACATTTTGGTTTACTTAATGTTACTTCATGTTAAGGCTAATAAAAATGAACTAGGTAGCTAACTTGATCCAGCCACTCCTGGTCCTTTCATCAGACGGGAAGCGAAAGAACGAGCAAGACCCATTGCTGGTATGATAACAACCTGGTACTAAGCACACAGGCATCTTGTTAAAGTTACCTTATCTTAGTTATCTCTTATTTAGTGGAGGAAAACAATTGTGACATCAGCTATGACATCACTTACGCGACTCTGGGATTTGTAGTCTTTCTAGTTGCGTATTTTTCATAGTCTTATATTTCAACAGTTTTACGACAAACTGTGACTTTTTTTCAAAATGATTTTTTAAGATTGACAAACATCATCTGTGTAATTCATGGCACAATTCAAACGGGATCGAAAGATAAGTTTTCTCTCTTCATTGACTTCAATACATAATTTTTCCGAAATAAGGTCCCATGGGGAGGAAGTAGATGGGCGTGACTTCGCCACTCTATAGGCAAATATGGGCGTTACGTGAAGCCCGCGAAAGCTGCGCCGCATTTCGAGTTGATTGTGATTTATAAAAAGGAAACCGGCGTAGGATGTGCCGCGCGCAAGTCCTACGCCGGTAAGCAGTGTTTTATAAATCGGAAAATGTATGTGCGTATTTATTTGCTTTGTCCTACGTAAGCAACCTTCCCACGTGAATCCTACGCAAGGCTTTAAAAACGAGGCCCCAGATGTTACAGAGGACACAGCTGGATGGAGAAGGCATGATCCATAGTGCATGATGGCAACACAGTCTCACACGATATCGTGTTATAGTCACGAAATTAATCTATTGATTCGTGTTCACCAACACGATTTCGCCATTTTTTTTCGTGTCTCACAGAACGATTTTAAAAGCAACGTAAATAATAACAATTTAGAAGGAAAAACAGATTTACAAAAATACAGATGTCAGTATTCTGACACGGAACGATTTTAGAATAAATGTATTTCTATTGGTAGTATGTTTCGTGCCTGCACCAAATAATAACAAGTTAGAAGGAAAAAAATATGACAAAAAAATACAGATTTCAGTATTCAGAGGCTCTGAGCCCCATTTATTTTCCTCGCGGACTGCAAAAAAACTTCGACATTATACAATTTAAAATAAAAGGGATAGGGTTAGGCTTAGGGTAAGATATTGAGTAAGAAAATGTTTTTATGAATCCCACAGCTTCTGGTATTCCAAGACCCGACCGGACAAAAATATGTGGTGCAGGCACGAAAACTACCAATAGAAATACATTGCTTTTAAAATCGTTCTCTGTGACACGAAAAAAATGCGAAAATCGTGTTGGTGAACACCAATCAATAGATTAAATTAATTTCATGACTATAACACGAAATGCCGTGAGACTGGGTTGATGATGGAGGTGTAGTCGTAGGGGGTGTTCAGGTTGTTGGTGGCCTGCCTTTTGAAGTTGTAGGCCATCTGCGGATTGATGTTCTGCCAGTTGATCCTGCTGTGTGAGTCGCGGTCGCTCCTGGTCTGTTCGTGCTGGAAGCCCAGAGCGTGGTTGATCTCGTGCTGGACGGTGCCGTGGTAGACCCAGCCTCGCCTGTTGAGAGAGAGCACCTGTCTGCCTCCTGTTCTGCCCAGAGAGTAGTAACATCCGCCTTGTTCTCAATGCTGATGTAGTCGTACTGGTTCCGACGGGGGACGAAGCGGAGGCAGGTCTTGCTGTGGAAGGCATTCATAGCGTTGGTGATCTTCTGTCTCTCCGAGCTGGTGAATTGACTGCTCGTGGTGAAGGGGATCGTCACTAATGGCGCATTTCCACTGCAGCGGGTAGCCCCGTTTAAGCGTCCTTAACCGTCCTCAAGCGGCCAGGCCAGTTTTTGGTGGCCTTTCCATATAGCCTAGCACCGGCTAGCGGGTACTTTTTCCCTCTTTTTCCGGCCCCATAACATCGTGGTTCTATCAGGCCAGGGCCAGGGCTGAACTAGTGACGTCAACACTCTCGACTGCTGATTGGTCAGAGAGAATCGTCACAAGATCGCGCGCAAGATCATCCCTAGCGTCGCATATCTAGAAGCAAGCTTGCAGCATTTTTATAAACAGCATTTTTGTAAACGGAGGAGCTACAAAAATGGCAACGTCGAAGAAAAGCACACCGTGGTCGACCGAGGAGGTGACGACGTTCCTAAATCTCATTGGGGATGATAAAATCCAGCGGGAGCTCGACGGACCAACTCGAAATGTGAAACTGTTCTGCACAGATGTCCGAACGCGGATTTTCGAGGACTTTCCTGCAGTATAGGGAATAACTCAAAAAGATGAAGAGTGAATATCGCCAAGTAAAGGACAACAATAACACGAGTGGTGCGGGTAGGAAACAATGGAAGTGGTTCGACTTGTTGGACCAGATTTACGGCCATAGACCGGCCAACGTTGGGAGGGAGGGAGGCCTGGACTCTGCAACGGCTTTACTGGAGTCCCTGCAAGGTACGCTCACTTCTAACAAAGAAGTCTATTTTATCCTTACATTAATGTTCGACAACCCATGCTTTTATGGAGCCCCGAAGAGCTACATAGCTAGCTAAGGCAGATAGCCTAGGCAGATAGCCTTAGCTAGAGCTATTGTTTGCTAACACCATATGTGCCATTGTTTACGTTCAGTTTTTCTTTTCTATAGTTGTTGTTGCTATTTAGTATTGTGCTGCAGTAGTTTGTGGAATTAACAAGTCATTTTGCTGTTCTAGATGATTACATTGGGACTAGTGAGGAGGAACATTCCCGAACAACGGGTGATGGCAGTGTTCCGTCCACAACATCGTCATCGAATCCAGAACGGACCCCAGCTCGACCACAGACACCAGCCGAAGAACCGACACCAACTCAACCACCAACGCCGAGTGCCATCACGACACCGCAGCGTGTGGTTCTAGGTAAGAAATAGAAATGGCAAAACGACTGGAATTGTGTTTTGTTTTTTTAAACCTTGGATCATCCATCGTCAGTAATTAAAATAAGCTATACCACTGTGTGGAAATGCTCTGTTACAAGTAAAGTCTTAGCTAGTAAGCAGCTAGTACAGTTGTGTGTGACATCCTATCATATACATATATGTATATTCATTGTCAACAGGCTGGACATAATGTAATTCACTTTCACAATCATTGTAAACATCTAGGGCCAGAACTTTCTTTAGTTCACCTTACTGTTGTTCTGTTTATACATGTTATTCTTATATCCTTGTGTGACCTGTACCTGTCCAGTGTTTTTTCCTTATTGCTAATTATTATCTTATTGTCACCCAGGCAAGAGGAAACGAGGAGGAGAGGATCGGGCCCAGCAGGAACGGCACCATGAACAGCACATGGCCCAGCAGCCTCTGCTGAGCGGAGATGGGAGTTGGATGCGGCCTTGAGAAGGGAGGAGGCCGCTCAAGCAGAGACCTTCAACCTAGCCTTCCTGCGCACTCTTGGCGAGGTGCTAGGGGGACTGGGCAGCCGACGTGGCAGCCGACGTGATACTTCAAATAACCTTAATAGTTATTGTACATAATATATATTTTATTATATCTAGTTATTTTTTAAATGCAACATTTGTACTTTCTTGTTTATTTATTGTCTTTAAAATGTTCATTTTATATTTATTTTTACAATGCCATGTATATTTATGCTGGCTGCAATACAGTTTTACATTTTTTATTTGTATTGTTTAATGGCATGCCTTTTTGATACAACATTTTTTTTGTAGTTTTATACTGCCATCAATAAAGTACTTCTTTGACTTATCTTATCTCTTGTTGATAATGAATTGCACCCAACAGAAAAAAATTGATTTAGAGAAGAAATAAACATACATGAATTTATAAAGCAATAACAAACACCATCAGTTAGGAAAAAGCCCATAAGATAAGTTAGTTTTAAGAGATTTAAAGCAAGAAATTGAGTTTGCTAGCTTGAGGTCCTCCTCTAAAACATTATTACATGTTTATTTTGTAATAGTATTAAGAATACATGATAAATATATAATACATGTAGTAGAAATTGCTCAATTGTAATACCCTCGTTCTACTAGACTCAAACAACACATTCCTTATATATTTCAAAGACGAGAGAACAAAAGAAGAAACCTATAACCCATTCAAGCAAGCTTTTAACATGTCTAGAAGAAAGATTGAGGTTATATTTTAATATATTATTTTATGTTGTGGATACTTTAGCCTCCATCCATGTTTACAATTGTCCACACTATTTTACACTTGCATTTATGAATATAGTTTTGCTGTGTTTTACACTTTAGTATTTATGTTTATAGTTAGCTTTGATATTTGCTTAATTTATTAGAAAGATTTTCTTTTCATGATCTGATATTTCCTCAAATGTTCTTATTATGGGGCAGTACTTACTGATGCTTGAAATTCAAATATTTACTAAATATTCAATTTAGATAACATTTGTTTAAAACATTTGACAAACACATGTATATGAAAAAAAAATGATTTATTTATGTTCAATACAATGAATACAATACAATGCATATTTAGGTATTCAGGTAGCGCATCAAACCCTCTCTGATGTCAGTGCCCTCCTCCTCTGCACCTTGTGTGATCCATCAATAGCACCTACACACTGTGGGAGCCCCCACCGGTTCTCAGTGTAGGCAGCCATTTCTGCAAACTTCTGCCGGTCTGGTGAACGAATCCTCCATTGTTGTGTGTGTTTTGTGAGTTGTGTCGCATTGAAGATGACGCCACTGCAGTTTTACCCAGCGTCGCTCCGCCCAAAAAGCCCGCCAAAAAGCCCGCCAAAAAGCTGATCGCCCCGCCTACACTGCGTTGCTACCCCAGGTCCTAAACTTGAATGGAAATGCGCCACAGCCTAGGACGGCCAGCGAGGCAGCCCGAGGCCTGAGCGAGGACGCTTAGTGATGCTTAAACGGGGCTACCCCGCTGCAGTGGAAATGTGCCATAAGCCTCTGGAGCTTTTCTTCCACAGGCAGCTCTGGAACCAGCACTTCATGGCGTTTCTGGTTTTGGGAGTTAGCAGGTCTCCTTCCAGCAGGATCTCATCTGTGGCGTTGTTGGAGGTAAAAATTCTTGGGGTTGATTTCGACAGTGTCCTCTTCGTCTACTTCTTCTTCTTCATCTTCTTCGATTCCTTCCTCCTGGAGAGGAAGTGCCTGAGAGAGGCCGAGCAGGAGCAGCAGGCTGGCAGAGGGAGTCATCTTCAGGGTCGGTCTGGAGGCTGTGTAGCTGCTCTGGAGAGACTCCTTGAAGCTTGATGTTTGACTCAGTTCAGTCCAGGGTCTTTATACTCTCCTCTACAGGTGTGTCTGCAGGAGCATTATGGGTTGGTGTCTACACCAGAAGTTGTGCTAGACCTTTTTGCTGTCCGTAATTTTGACGGAGAGGATCGTAACATTTCCGTCAAAATCCAATATTACCCGTCGGCCTTTACACAACTTTGACGAGGGGGGGAAGAGCACGCTCGTGAACTGTTAGCGCCGTGTTATGCACCCACTGCACCTCTCGGCAGCACGCACAGCGTAAAGCCAAAACTCACAGACATTTCAATGATTTGTATGGCAATGTTAGGTTTGGAAACGGTATCATTTCCATTTTCCTTTCAGATATTTCCGTCATAGACGGAAAACATTCGGTTAACGCGACCTATGGTCTACACTGCTAGGCCTGAACAAACCTCTGAAGGGAGGACTCCACAGACAAACCTGCTTTTTAATCGGGGATTAATCCCCCAAAGACATCTATTTTGATCTTTTTTGTGAGCCACATCCTTAGCTACACTTTGCTCAGGTGGTTTTATATTTCTGTGGATTAGACATGGCTTTTAAACCAGCTTTACCAAAGTGTATATGTTCAAATTAAATGTGTGTGACAGACCCAAATACTGTCCCTTCGTTCTTTCATGACCTGCGTAATTGAAATACCCGGTGTGCTTTTTATGACAAGCTGTTAAAGTTGTAGAAAAAGCTGTGAGTCCCTCTGTGAGGATGATAGACGGCCTATTGAAACTCTTGCATATTTAGAAGATGTTAATAGGTTCCTGTGGGACATGTTGCTGCGGCCGTGCCCAAGACAGCTCTCTAGTCAGAAAAAATGAATACTAAATTGCATGAAACAGTCGGTTCTATTGTACCAAATCATCATGGCTGCCCCGCCTCCCTCGGGGAACGCCAGTAACATCTGTTTAATGATGCATGCAAACTAATTATTATGCCTTTTCATTAAATTAGTTTGATTCAACTTAAGCATCTTTTAATCTACCTTTCTTCATGTTATCTTTATGTAAATATTAATATGCTAAGCATATAAACAGTTTTGATTTCGTTCAGCCCTGCTGTTCTATAACACATTTGAAAACTTAATGAGATATAGCTGTTTATTGGAACTTATACCCAGGACACGATATGTCCCCTATCTCATAAAAAAATATGGACTTTACTTTGTTCAATTTAATGATCGCATATAAACCGACTACACCTCCCTTGAATCCTGGCCTCATATAAAGTGTAAAGATGAATTGTGAAAAGAATGTGTGTTTTCTCTCAAACAGCCACCCCCCCATTCTCAATCTCATCAGCCACCGTGATTAAGGTTTGGCATTGGGGATTGTGCTGTCTTTTTGGAGAGATATTTCAGCTGCATTTCTGACACTCTGAAAGAAGAGGAAGATAAAGGAGGCGTCGGGGAAAAAACTCCTTCCCGTTGTGTGAGTCCTAGAGAGGGCCTTGAACCCTGCCATTCACGCCTTTCTCTCCATCAGCTGAGTCTAATTGCCAGAGAGGACAGGAGACCCCGGGCCCGATCGTTCCTTATCCTCTTTAGCGCTTTCAGGCAAGTGAAAGGCGAGCTTCTGCTTTTGATCTTTTCTCTGATTCGCTTTTTCTTCTCTGTCATCCCTACCATCCTCTCCTCAGGAGTGACACCAGCTCCTTTCACTGCCTGCCCCCGTCTCCATCTGCCCAAAATAATGACCAAGGCCCAGGCATTATTAAACAGAGGTGGAGAAGGGAGGTCAGCACTGGGAGAGGGAGAGGGAGGTCTGGATGGGGACTCCGAGCTCGTCTAAGGAGGGGTGCCCCTATTCCAAATCTACTCCGTAGCCTCTCTGTGTTCCTCTAGATTCATCCCTTACAGTTTTCATGGCCTTAGCTGGAGAAAGCCCATTCTTTTTACAGACCACAGACGTGAAGGCTCGTCCTTTCCCAGAGGCGCTGCTACAATAAAACCCAAGGCTGCTTGAGACAATGGAGCCTGTGTGATCTCTCAGCCAGACTCAGGATGAGACGATGCCTTGCTTGCCAGTCCCATGGGAGGGTAGACCCAGTGGTCATTGTTGACAGCTAATGGACAGCATCTTTCCACTGGCAGGCCCCCCGCAGACTGTGTCATTTTAGGTTGCTTAATAACAAAACTCAGGCCGGGCCGACTGAGGAATCCTATCAAGAGCAGCAGTTTGTTTGCAGATGAAAATCATTCCCTTCACAAATCTCAAAAGCTAACACTGGGGGGAGGGGGGGTTATTGGATGAATGCGGGCGGCGAGCAAAGACACCATTCAGCCGGCAAAATGCAATACAACTTATGAAAGGAGAGACTGGTCATATGTGTGAATGACCAGAATTAAAATGGCCTCATTCCGCAAGAACAATACAATTACAGGCATTTGTTTATCTTAATCCAGAGTAGAGCGTACTGACCACTAATAATGAGTCCGAACACGCTTACATACTAGATGCAGGACAATGCAAGAAACATGAGAGACAAGACTCTACATATCGCGTAAACAGACATTAGAAATGCAGACCTTGTGTTTGGCAAGAATCCGTTCAATATATCAACAAGGCAGGAGTCTCTCTGATGGTTCCCATAGTGATGGTGTACATGCTGTTGCAGTAAATGTAAATATACTGAATCCACTAATGTTCATTTCAGAGTAGGGATGTAATTGTTTTGTAAATCCAAATTCAAGACTTAATATTCCCAATTCAAGTCCAAAATCAAGACTGACTAATCCCATGTGAAGTCAATTCTCAAGGCAAAACTGACAAGTCTGAGGTCAAGACTGACCAGTCCCAAGTCAAGACCGAATTGTCCAAAGTTAGTTCTCAATTCAAGACTGATTAGTCAAGTTATTCCAAGTAAAGTCCTTAGTCGAGACTGACCCATTCAAAGTCTTTCCTTTTTGAGTCCGAA
Organism: Gymnodraco acuticeps; assembly: GCF_902827175.1. NCBI lineage: Eukaryota > Metazoa > Chordata > Actinopteri > Perciformes > Bathydraconidae > Gymnodraco > Gymnodraco acuticeps. The sequence goes on from NW_022990905.1 coordinate 399,331, forward strand.
AGAAGTTATGAAGTGTCTCTGCTGGGAATTAAAAGCTATAATGTCAGTTGATTCACGCAATAAAGGGAAATTCATTTATTCGTGGAAAATGTTTCTAATGCAATTTTTCTCATTGGGCTTGGTAGAGGGTATTTTCAAGTCAAAAGGCTCAAGTCCAAGTAAAGGCCCGAGTCATTGGTGTTAAGGTCCAAGTTGGGTTGAAAGTCTTTTTTTTATTTAAGAAGAATTAACCTTTATTAATCCCCCTAGGGGGAAATTCTGTTTTATGTTGAGTCGACTCTAAGCTCACAACATTTTTGACCTATTACTTTCACATGACATGACTCGGGTCCACACCTCTGCATCATATCATGTTATTATTTACCTGTTATTATTATATTTTAAGCACTTTCACAGCACAATATGTAATGCTTTTGAAGCCATCGTGAGGGATACAGTGATATGGACTGTGTGGTTGTCCTATTACGTTATTATAGACTTTCAGAAGGCAGCATATCATTTGTTCAACGCATTGAATAAAGCATTTGTTTAACCTTGTAAAATAATAGCCAATAAAGGCTAAATGGCCTTTCATCCTCTGCATGAAATTAAGAGGCGTGCTTTTGGATTTTCCTACACGTCTCTACACTGAGCAGAAAATCTGCTTTGTAAACTATTTTTATATTCGTCCCTATATCGATTTCACTTTGTCACACTGGTGGTCTAAAAGTAAGCCATATTTCATTGCGGGTGAAACTCCATAAAGACATTCTCACAATTCCTTCTGTCCTTGCAACCTCATACGGGGGCAAATATATAATGCCTGCAGACCTTAGAAACAGTTATGCTTTGACTGTTATTCTATCTATATTATAATCCTATTTTCTTGTATGCAATTGGATTGAATACTCTCTAAGACCTTAAGGAAAACTATTTTTCCTGAACTTCTTTAGTTCATATGAATGGATTAATATAATGTTATTGGAAATAATGTTAATTGTAGGCTACTTGGAAAAGCGCTAAAATAAATACCATGAATTATTATTGAATTATTATTACAAAGTTATTTAATTCATATTGCATTTTTAGGACGATAAATAGTCAGGTCTTTTTTTTACAAGAATTACAGATGTTAAAGTTCTGGGCTAAATAAAGCATGCTAACGTGCTAACAATAACATTATGATGATTAGCAGGTGTAACACCCTGTTAACCATTTGACTTAGCATGCTAACAGTTAGCACCAAAGCTGATTATGGCAAAAGATGAAAAGTTTGAAGATCAGCAAACGAATACGAATTTATCCTGAATGGGGCATGAATGTGTCATCCAAATTGCATGATAAGCCATCGTATAGTTGTTGCGACATTTGACACAAAACCAGAAATATTAACCTCACGGTGGCGGTAAACCCAGAGGAAAAAAGACAGCGGATCATTAACCATAGATTAAAACACACTATCTAAAATCTGTTCTGTGGAATTGTTCTCCAAGGATATTTCCATTATATTATACAGTACAACTGACAATACAAATGGATGGATTGGTAGGAATGAATAGTCAAATATCCCTGTTTAGATTCATACACATCATAGCTTTACCAGAAATACTTCATGGGATTGTCTCCGAGTTGAGAAAGAGATCAGTCTTATCTAAATTACTTTTAAGTGCTGGAGGCTGCAAAGTGTTTATTTCATGTGTTGCCTGCCGGAGAAGAAAAACGTAGAGGTACTGTTCCTTCTGTATTTTCTATGTTTTTGTTATTCCCTTTTCTTCTTTTTTTGTATGTGTAGGAGTGAGCGGCTCAGGCCAGAGTGTGATGGATCCTGGAGTGTAAGACGAAGGAGGGAGGGAAGAAAAGGGCAGAGTGTTAGGTCAGGCTGATAGAGATGTCAGCACTGCTTCAGTAATCTTGTGACGCCTAAGAGAAGAAAAAAAAACAGGGGAGGGAGCGGGACGTCTGAAAGACCGGCGGCTTGGTGACAGCAGAAGTTGAGACCACCCTAACAACAGCATCAGGGTATGCTGGGAGGGGAGGGAGGGAGGCAGGGGGAGGGGGGGTGCTGCGGGAGGCGGGGTGGGAGGGGGAAGCTGATCTTCAGTTACACATTATGGCTGATAGTTAACCCTCCTCCTCGCAGCAGTGTGTTAGACGGGGAGAGAGTGGCGAGCCAGTTATCAACGCTGTGGAGGATTTAAGCCTTGTCTACCTCATTTAACATCTCCAACAGGCAACAACAGTAATGTAATGCACCTAATGACAAACACCAGTGCACACACCGGTGGGGACAGGAAATCATTTTAAATAAGCGGAAATAATGTCATCATAATAAGGCTTTCTTGTAGAGCGTTTCTGATTTGCTTACAATCTATATCTGAATAGTAATCATTAGTTGTTGAACAGCACACGACAAACACTGTCCTTCTCTCACAGTGCCTTGTTGTGTATCCGGCTGTAAACGAGTCCGCCTCTCAGTTCAGTGGCTGACCCAGTAATGAAATGTGATTCAGGTGGTAGATGGATATCTGCAGTGACATATCTCTCCCCACTTGCTGGCTGCAGCCCAGACGTCGCCTTCTGCTCTCTCCTGCTGGAAAGTGTGATTCGCTGTGTTTGGCCTTTTGTCTGGGCCAATTATGTTCACCATTAACTAGTTTTCTTCTGTTATTGTTCACGGTAATAGGAGCTGATGGTGGAGATGATGCTTAGAGATTTAGTGGTAGTAGGCTACTGTCGGGTGTTTGGGGGGGTGTTTAATGCCACAAAGAAAGAGAAGTTGGATAGTGTTTTACTATTGTCTCTATTCTTAATTTATAATTAAAGTTTTGAAACAGCTTGTGGAGTAAAGAAACATTAATGTATAGCCTATGGTATTTCTCGATTAAGCCAGCCAGACACTGTGTCAGTCTAAGAGTTCCATATTTATTTTGATGACTCTAATGCATAAGTAGGCCTACAGCAAAGAAGAGGACACAGTCAATAATACCTGTTCTCATAAACTTTTTGTAATTATGGCTATGAAAATAATTGCAATCTACATGATTAATTTAACGGGAAACTGTGAAATCAAACTCATGTGATTCTGAACAATGACTGGTGACCGGTATAAAGGGCGAAGAAGTCTGTGGGAAGGAGGTTGGGGTGAATGAGTAGTTCCAAATAATGCGGGACTCAGGAGACGGTAGATCATTTCTCACGTGAAAGTCAATCTGACTCAATCTTGGATAACTTCCGTACTTAAGTAACAACACTTATTTCAACCCAAACCACAATCTTTACCTAAACCTAACCAAGTACTTTTGTTTCCCTAAGAACAACTGACTTGTTTGTAAAGTAACCTCCGTACTAAAGTAACACCACTTCCGTAGTTATTTAAATCTAAACCACAATCTTTTCCTGACACCTATCCAAGTAATATGTTTCAGTTAACCCTTACCTTAAACCAAACCCCAACCCTACCTAACTGATTTTGTTCCTACAGGGAAATGTTGGACTTTCTCAGATGTTTTTGTTGATAAAATAATAAACAAAGTTTTACACACTTTTCGTATGATATTGTAAGATGATACGTTGACAAAACAGGATTCCTGCACAGAAGTTAACCTTGTCTTAGATTGGCCAACAAGCTGCACCGGCCAATCTAGACATGCAGATCCTTTTCCTGCTTGATAACTCTGTAACTCGATCAAGGTGATTAACCAGTTTATTTCCTGGTCGTAGAGATGGAAGATAAAACAATTGCAGCCTTCCCAAGAGTTGTAAAATCCTGTCTCATATTTATTATTAACTACTCTGAAGGGTGTTGGTGTTGGATAACCCTTCAAAAGTCATGGGTGTATTACATAGACTAGACAAAAATAAAAGTTAATGTGCATTCCATAAAATTGTAGTGTTAATCCCCATAAGGGAGTAGTATTCAGAAACAAATAAGAAATAATTAACAAAAATAATTTCACAAATGTTGCCATAAAGATTAAGCTATAATTTTAAGCAAAAGTAATAAATATATATTTAAAACATTTGGAGCTTGAAAATGAATGTGGTTCCTAAAAAAATATGTTCTTGTGAATGTATGAATTAATAATCAGAACATATTTTAGTATTCATTTAATTACTGAGTTTGAAAACATGTTATTACAGAAAATGGCACCAACACTCAGTTGAATAAGAAATTATAAGAAAAAAACTGAAGGATGTTTTCCTCTGGCTGAATAATATCCAGGGACACAATGAGTTCAAACCCAACAACCTCCACTGAGAGGACAGGCAGTCAAAATAATCTAAATCTGGGGCAAAATCTTTAGGGGACCTACATTGAGCCGTTTATGGTGCGGTGCTGTCCTGTGGCATGATTAACACCTCATACATGGGCAACATTCCAACATTCTCCTCACCCTTTTTGTCTGAGCAGCAGAGAGGCCTGCAGGATGCCCATCAGTGGCACGGCTCAGATAATGACTTATTGATAGGAGAGGATGCCGGCTGCCCCGTGCACATTAGCACAATGCCAGCTGGTTCGCTGCACCTCCGCAGCCAGGGCCGGCTCTAGACAATTTGCTGCAGGCGAGATTTTAACTGAATCACCAGGTAACGCTAAAAAACACAACATTTATATTGTATGACAAAGTCTTAATTTAAAATCTCTGGCTAGCTATACAGTAGTACATGCTAACGGTTTAGCTTACCCGCACGATTCAAAGTAACGTCAACGGAGCTGTAATTTATGCTTTGCTTCAGTGCTGGAATTGGGCCGGTACTCACCGGTACGCAGTACCGGCACTTCTGGTTCTGACCCATGGAGTACCGGCACTTCTTGCTCAGTACCGGCATGCTGGCGGTACTCCGGTACTCATGCACCGTGCCAGTACTCAACACTCTCCCGCCGTTCTTATTATACATCCATATATATATATACAGCCGCCCGGTACTCAGTAGATGCGTCATGAGGTGCCGAACGGACATTCTCATCGCTCTAACCGCTGGAGTTTCACAGCGGCTGTCAGCTGTTTACTCCTGTCATTCAAACAGAACGTGCTGGAGAGGGGGCGGGGCTTATCTTCTCCATGTAAATACTGTGGTGGAAACGACTATGTCAAAATTAACCTATTTGACCGTGATTTAATAGTAATACACGTTTCAAAATAATACTAATAATAATGCCGAAGTAACAACATACTGAAAACTGTTAGTAAAACCATGTTTTAATGCTTTACAATTTACATACCTAGATGCACGTGTGTTGTGTTTATGCAGTGCAACTCCCACCCAGTGGGTGGCTATGTAGAGTGATAGAACAGAGCAGGCACGCCCCCGAGAGAAGGAAAGCAAGTCACGTCACAAATGAGCATTTCTAAAATGTTAGCGTGGATTAATAAAAGTGCAAAAAGACAGCGGTTGTCGCCGGAAGAAACTTCAAATACAGAGAATGCTGTGCCTGTGTTGGAAATTGTGTCTGATGGGGAGCTTTCTTTGGTTGATCCTCCTGCTCCAAGTTCTAGTGCATTAGCATTAGCACTAGCTCCGCCGCCTCCTCCAGAGCCTCTAACGTTAGCTGCTGCTGGCGCAACTGCCACCACCAACACCGGGCAAAGCGATGCACCTGACTGCTGGACAACGGACCAGGTGCAATATTTTTGCAAGACCAATGCATGGCTCCTTCTTAAAGATAAGAAGCTAGGATGTCGGATATGCAGAGATGTCAAATCTTTGGGAATACACACTGGACAAGGACTGAAACTGTCAACTGAATGGGGTGAGTGTGCAGTGTCTCATTTCGGTGTTGACAAGGGCAAACAACAAGCTAGCCTGAGAAAAAAAATCAAAGAACATAAAGAATCACAAGCCCATGTAAAAGCTGCTGACATCCTTACATCTGCTTCACGTGAAACTATTCAACATCAAGTGCAGTCTATGCATAAATCTGAATTAGACACCACTATCAGAGTTTTTCGAACGGCATATAAAATTGGCAAACATAGCCGGCCATTCACAGACATGCCAATTGATTTGAATGTACAGAAACTGAATGGGCTGAACGTGGGCCGGGTTTTGCACTCCAATAAAACCTGTGGCGAAATCATCGACCACATAGCTCATGAGCTGAAGAAAAAAATGGCAAAAGACATTACAGAAAACCAAAGAAAACTCTGTGTTTTGGAAAACATGAATCTACCACTATTAGTGGTAAAACGGTGCTTGTTGTGTGTCTACGCTCAGCATTAGCTGATGCTGAGCCCGAAACGTTTTTTTGGGAGCTGATCGAGTTGGATGGAACAACGGCTGATGACATCACAAAGGCGTTAATGGAGTGTCTTGGAAGAGATTTTAACGAGGACTTTTTAGGTCAGTGTTTCGTTTCTTTTGCATGTGATGGGTCTTCAGTCATGCTAGGGAAGAGAACAGGCGTTGCTACCCAGTTGTGTAGTAAATTCCCAAGCCTGTTTGTGTGGCACTGCTCCAATCATCGTCTAGAGCTGGCAGTTGGGGATGTGGTCAAGGAGGTCTCAGGGCTCAATCATTTCCAGATCTTTTTTGACAAACTCTATTCCTTGTTCCATGCCTCCCCCAAAAATCAGAGGCAGTTAGCGCAGTGTGCGCAAGCAGTCGGACAGCGTCTCCTGGTGATAGGGCGTGTTTTGTCCATCCGCTGGGTGGCTTCAAGTGAAAGGAGCGTCAGAGCAGTCTGGGAAAACTACCGAGTGCTTCATGATCACTTCACAAATGCTGCAAACGACACGAACAGGGATTCCAGAGACAGAGCAAAGTACAAGGGCCTGGATGATGTGCTCACATCTGCAACGTTTGTCAGCAATCTGGGACTGATGTACGATGCGCTCACAGAGCTCAGCGACCTCTCTCGGCAACTCCAAAAAAGAGAGATGACACTGCCTACAGCAGATAGGCTCTTAACTCGAGAAATACGAGTTTTTGAATCCATGGTCACCATGCCTGGCCCACACATGACTACAGTTCATACAGCTCTAGCTGAGAAGTCCTTCAAGGGTGTTGCCCTGCGTGAGAATGGCAGGCTTGTACAGATTCATGCAGGTCAGTTTTTCCGCAGTATGGTAGAGAATCTGAGACACAGAATGACTTCCACAACCTCCTCTCATGTCAGCACAAGAGAAATCCCATTACATGGCCGGGAGGCCCGGGACAATCAGCTAATCCAGGACATGAAAGTTATCCATCCTGGAAGTTGGCCTGAAGAGGAGTTAGACGTACAGTATGAGGACGTAGAGGTGCTACGTTTGTGCGAAGTGCTGAAAGTGGACAGAAGAGAGACTGTTCAGGGCTTTCGCGAATACAAGGAAACCAGGGCATCCCGTACACCTGCTGCCATGGAGCCTCTACTGAAAGCAGTCCGAACCATCGCTGTCTCCACTAGTGAGTGTGAGCGGGCATTCAGCTGCATGAACGATATCCTTACTGCAAAAAGGAATGCTCTCTCTGTCAGCCGACTGTCCAGCCTGGTTTTCATTAAATGTAATGGACCATCACTAGGACAGTTCAATCCGGAACAGTATGTGAGGTCCTGGCTGGCAAAGGGAAGGAGAAGTGCTGATGAAAGAGCCTGTCCAGCTCCAGCCCCTGATACTGATGTCCCCAAGGCCTTCTGGAGCCTTTTCTAACAATGTGAAGTATATTGCAAAGCAGCTCACCCAGTGAGAAGACTTTTGGCATAATGTGCCGATTTGTACAGATCCTGGAGATAGAAGGACTTCAGACCAACCAGGGAGTTATCTGATCAGCTTGGTGTTCAATGTAACTCTTTACCATGGCTCAGACTTTGTTACTTGCAGTTACAGTTTCTCATTTTAGATTGTGCAAATTTTGCATTTGTTTTTACATGTTCTTTGTTCATGCTCTTTATCATTTTTCTGAGTTGGAAAGTTAGATTGCATCATAGTTTACTTTATACATATTTGTATTCTTCAGTGGTGAAGTATATTGCAAAGCAGCTCAGCCATGTGAGAAGACTTTTGGCACTTTTTCGTTTTTCGTTTTCTGAGTTGGAAAGTTAGATTGCATTCAAAATGTACAGAAATACTTAATTTTGTTAAAGCTTTTTATAAAAAATGCTTCTGACCAGAGCTTTGTTTCCTTGTCATTAATGTTGAACACCACCAGAGGGGCTCTCACCTGAAAGGTCTCTGCTTCATGTGTCTTCAGCAGAAGATCTAGACTTTGATTGCTATATTTTCAGTTAATATTGACCTTACTGAGCTTTAGCCATATCCGCTGCCTATCATAAAAAATGTTAAGTACAGTGAACCTTTCTAAAATATACAGTAGTAAAGAGACAAACCCACCAGCATTATAGTAGCCAAATTCTTGTTTGTGGGCTGTATATATAAAATTGACTTGAAAAAGTTGCTGATTTTAGAGTACTGGCACCTTTTTCATTCCAATTCAAGCACTGCTTTGCTTACATGTTCGCATAACTTGGAAGTTTACTGACATTTACATACCTTGTTTACCTGGTGCAAATGGTGGCTCTGGGGTTGTTGTGTGAGCCACCATTTGAGAATTGTTGTCTTTTTTAAGAAAAACATTTATGTCCATCTTCAAAAACTCAGAGTCCGACTGACAGTTTAAACATTGTCGCAGGATTACCTGTCAGCCAATAAGACACGTTTATTTCCATTCAACTCTCTGGTGATTGGTCTGGTGTCTTGCCTCTGTTGCATTCACTGAACACGGGCAATTACAATCCTGCCGTCCTCTCTAGTGTCATGAGGTTCAGGTAAAGCACGGTTAATGTATATTATTGAGGGAGAATTGTCCGGGGCTAAAGGCCAGGCGACGCGCCTGGTATTCAGTATTGTATGAACATGTTTGAATTGGGGAATGGATGTCACATCCTCTGAGGGGTCTGGGGGTATGCCCCCCCGGGAAGAAATGTTTGACCATTTTAAAGAAAAATGCTTCAATCTGGTGCACTTTGAGCAGAATTACTACTAGATCTAGGGGGTACAACTGTAAACACCCATATGAAAAAGATCGGTTTACATTTTAATAATCAAATAAATATGTGAGCATAACCAATAACCATACCATAGCCAATAACAAATAAATGTAACTTATTTTATTTTTGTTGTTCATTCATATCTTATTTTACCTAGTTAACATTTATTTATGCATATTTTTTTATCTCCAGTTTTAAACGATATTTTTGGTTTACTGTCCTATAGTATAGGCCTACATTGAAATGATTTCAAACCTGTTTTTATGAATCCTAATTATCATAAAGGAGTGCCTTAGAAATATTTGTTTACATAAATTGTGATCAAAACGTTTGAGACCCACTAAGATAACTTAGACTAAAGTGAGCATGTTACATGTTCTATGTATGTTGGAAGCAGGACCCAAATGCAGATATAAACTGAAAAAAACTTCTTTATTTCAAGGCTAGGGATATAAACAAAGACAAAACAGAACACTCACCGACGAACTAGTCATGACACAAGACGAACCAACACTGAACACAAAACTAGGGCCACTAGGGTGGGTGGAGGGGGTCTGGAGGACGGGTCTTGGGCTGACAGCCCAGGGGTACGGCAGAGGACCAGGAAGGGGTCTCGGGCAGACGGCCCGGGGGCAAGGCAGAAGCCGAGAAGGGGGACTCGGGCGGACGGCCCGGGGGCAAGGCAGAGTCCAAAAAGGGGGACCCGGGCGGACGGCCCGGGGGCAAGGCATAGTCCAGGGTGGGGGACTCGGGCGGACGGCCCGGGGGCAAGGCAGAGTCCAAGGTGGGGCGAAGGCCAAACAGCTCCGGAGGCCGGGCAGGACCCGGTGTCGGCCGAACAGGAACCGGAGCCAGTGGGACAGGCTTCGGCAGGATCCCCCACGGAAGAGGACCAGGAGTTGGCAGGACCTCCGGCGAGACAGGTGATGGCGGGGCCTCCAACGGAACAGGACAAGGGGTTGGCAGGACCCCCGGCAGAAGAGTTGACGGCGGGACCCCCAACGGGACATAGGGTTGGCAGGACCCCCGGCAGGAGAGTAGTCGGCAGGACCTCCAACGGCACAGGACATAGGGTTGGCAGGACCCCCGGCAGAAGAGTCGTCGGCGAGACCCCCAACAGGACAGGACATGGAGCTGGCAGGAACCCCAGCGGAACCTCCAACGGCACAGGACATATGGTTGGCAGGACCCCCGGCAGAAGAGTCGTCGGCGGGACCCCCAACGGGACAGGACACAGGGTTGGCAGGACCCCCGGCAGGAGAGTAGTCGGTGGGACCTCCAACAGCACAGGACATAGTGTTGGCAGGACCCCCGGCAGAAGAGTAGTCGGCGGGACCCACAACGGGACAGGACATAGAATTGGCAGGACCCCCAGCGGAACCTCCAACGGCACAGGAGATAGGGTTGGCAGCACCTCCAGCGTAACCTCCACCGGCACGGACATACGATTGGTAGGACCCCCGGCAGGGGAGTAGTCGACGGGGCCTCCAACGGGACAGGACATGGAGTTGGCAGGACCCCCAGCGGAACCTCCAACGGACCAGGACATTGGGTAGGGACTTGAGACGTGACTCGAGAGGGGACTCGAGAGGAGACTCGAGAGGAGCACCAAGGGGGAACTCGAGAGGGAACTCGAGCGGGGACTAGAGGAGGGACTAGAGGAGGAACTAGAGAAGGGGACTCGAGAGGGGACTCGAGAGGGGACTAGAGGAGGGACTAAAGGAGGGACTAAAGGAGGGACTAAAGGAGGGACTAAAGGAGGGACTAAAGGAGGGAACTCGAGAGGGAACTGGAGAGGGGACTCGAGAGGGAACTGGAGAGGGGACTCGAGAGGGAACTGGAGAGGGGACTAGAGAAGTGACTAGAGGAGGGACTAGAGATGGGACTAGGGAATTGACTAGAGGAGGGACTTGAGTAGGAACTAGAGAAGGGACTAGAAAAGGGACTTGGGAAGGGACTAGAGGAGGGACTCGGGAAGGGACCAGAGAGGGGACTAGAGAAGTGACTAGAGATGGAACTCGAGAGGTGACTCGAGAGGTGACTCGAGAGGGTACTCGAGAGGGGACTCGAGAGGGAGCTGGAGGGATGACTTGAGAGGGGACTCGAGAGGGAACTGTAGAGGAGACTTGAGAGATGACTCGAGAGGGGACTCGAGAGGGAACTGGAGAGGGAACTGGAGGGGTGACTTGAGAAGGAACTTGAGAGGAAACTGGAGAGGGGACTCGAGAGGGAACTGGAGAGGGGACTTGAGAAGAAACTGGAGAGGGGACTCGAGAGGGAACTTGAGATGGGACTAGAGTTGGGACTAGAGAAGGGACTAGAGAAGTGACTAAAGATGGGACTAGAGATGGGACTGTGGCAGCTGGGGCCAGAGCTGGGTCTGGAACCATGGCTGCTGGGGCCAGAACTGGGGCCGGAACCATGGCTGTGTGGGCCGGTTCTGTAGCCGGAACCATGGCTGCTGGGGCTCGGGCTGCTAGCCTGGCCTTGCGACAACTCCTCTTAGCAGCCGCCTGAATACCCCGTGGACCTCCATAAGCCAGACGAGTTCCGGAATACAACTCCTGGACAGGAGCAGGAACTGGGGCAGAAGCACGGGTTGACTTCAGGCAGAACCCACCAAGGCGTATGGTGCCAGGTTGGGAATTGGGAGACATGGAGCTAGCATGCCTGAGGCTAGCAGGCCGGGAATCACATGTTTCAAGGAAGTCCAAAATCCAGTCAGGTAAGAATTCAACAAAACATAGTTTCTCTGCTGCCAACCGGTGCGCGTCTACCAGAGTGGCCCTCTTCTGCCGAACACTGGACGCTCCCTTCCACCAATCGAAGCAGCAAGCCAGATAGAAGGTAAAATGCTGTAACTCTACCTCCCATGGATCATCTGCTGCAGGGCTCGAAATTAACTTTTTTCCTCAGTGTCCCACAACTGTCCCGAATTCTACTTTGTATTGTCCCGGATATAACCAGCAGTGTCCCAAATTTAAATTTGTATCGTCGCCCCCCCAATTATGCAGAATACATATAATTTGATACTTTTTTGTCACTTAATCATCACACCATAGACTCTGGTCCACCATGTAAGTTTAAAATACTTATTCTATTAAACATATGAATATTAGTCTGATCTGTTGCCTCTCCTAGAGTAGAAGGGAAGAGAGTTGTTTTAAGACATGTTTTTCTATTGTTTCTCAATATCCAGACTAATTTATCATTGTCATGTCAACATTGAAGAATTCTGATTTGTGGCTGTATAGTCTCTGTGTTTTATGATCGGAACCCTCTATCTGGCAATACAAGTGGTATGAATGATAATAAAAAAACAGAAGTTCCATAATACAGTTTAATAAATGTATCTGTTTTCAGTTCTAATTACAAGTTATCCTCACAAGTCAGTAGTACTATAGGAATATAAATTGATCTTCTATTTTCATTCATGAATGTCAATCATCTTGCTCTCACTCATTCACTCGACACTTTCCATCTGATGAAGGCAAATTGCTTCCCAGATGTAAAAAAGTAGAAAACATTACATTCAGTTATAACTGCCAAAACAAACGTTATTTACACTATTATGGCCCCTGTTAAAAATGTTTGTAATGTTATCTACTGTAAGTTGGTTGAACGAATCCGGAAGCTGACCGAGCAGACCCGAGCAGCAGTCGAGAGGAGCCGAGCGCATCCACGAAGCACACAAAATGGCGACGTCAGAGTTCCCGTTAGCCTGCAAATCTAAATCTCTTCGGTCAAAATAATTTCCCTTTAGTGCAATACCGCTTCAGTTGCGCCACTTATGTGACAGACAAGAAGAGTATGTGACAGACAGAAGAGTCTGTGACAGACCAGAAGAGTATGTGACAGACAAGAAGAGTAAATTCTAATGTCTAACACTTAATGTGGAGAAATAGATGTCCTGTATGGGTTGATTGTGCGTTGATCTGTTGGTAATGCCTCGGGGTTCTGGTGGGCATGTAAACAAAGGCATAACACTACGCTATACTTTGCGGCCTCACCCGGTTGCATAGCGACGACGCTTATTGTTTAGGTTCTTTTAATAAGCAGGTAGTCATATCATTAGCTAGAAATAGCTGGATCTGATCGATATGGACATAAACGCGTGTGAAGTCTAATCTGACGGGAGAGAGATCAGCTGCTGCTGACGAGTCGAGACTCGACACGCAGCTCTGCATAGTCACATGCAGCGGTGAGCGGACAAAACACACACTTCAGGTTAGAATATCACACGTAGCTATTTTAATTACCTCTCAAACTACCTAAACTAGTTATAGATATGTTTAGTTTTACTGTCGGGTCACTCATTAATGGATCCGCGAGCTGCATGATACTGGCATAATAGATTGCCCGATCGGGCAACCAGCAGGTGAGGCTTCATTGCCCGAGCTAAATACTAGATGGCCCCGGGCCATCGGGCAGTCGTTAATGTCGAGCCCTGTGATTGACAAACTAAAATTACCTTGCGACCCCTTTTCTAATCGTCACCCAATCTGACAGACGTTCTTGACCCAACAAAACTAAAACACTAAAAAAAGATGAAAAGCTAAATGATTAGCTAAATGCCTTACGTTTTTGCAGCTAAAGATTCTAGCCTGGTCACTGACTGGCTGACAAAGAAAATACAAAACTGATCGGTGTTAGAAATTAAAATCAATGTTGGTATGGCGTAATTTGAATTAAATACACTATTTAATTTAAATCAGTTTTATTCTGAAAAACCGGAAGTTCACTAACTATTAACTTAATACTTTTATTCTGGCAATTATTCATTTCCGGTTAGCATTAGCATGTGGCGAAATGCTGCATTTTCAAACCGTGAATCAAAGGTGAAATGACATGTGATGTTGTACACTGAGCTGAACTGAGTTTTTTGTTCCCCTCCCCATTACAGGGTTTTGTTACACATGAGTTCATGTGTTAAAAGGGGGGAGTGTGTGTATAATGTCAACATGGCTGTAAAATTCACAATTTAAATTTTTCTTTTAAGGATTGACAGAAACCTTCCGCCCAACCCAGATGTTCAAACTGAGCATTGAATGTAATTAACCTGCTCCATATCTGGGGATAAGATACTGTTTGATGAATGTTGAGATGTTTCTAAATATTGATTGAATTATAACAGGTAACACAGAATCAGTGGCCAAGGGGCTACTGTGAGAGCTGTAATTCCAGAATAAAATACCGAAGAAGTTGACCTGTGATAATTAAACCATTTTTCAATATTTTAACAGACATTAGAGTAACTGAGGTTTGAAATGTAGAAAGAACATATTACAGTTAAGTTAAGCTAAAACATAGTAATGTAATGAGACCGAATTTAATTTAGACAACATATTGTAACTAGCCTGGTAAAGAATTAGAAGTAAAAGCCATAGACTTTATTGTTTAGTTCATTATGGGGATATACATTTAATTTAAATTCATAATCGAAAGACATTTGATGACAGTATGTTGGAATTCTGTATTCATTTTTCAGCTTGATAATAGACAGGTAGAAGCCGTATTGCCAGGTGCAATCGATGGGATTTCTGCACACGATCCAAGCAGAGAATGACGTACCTTACAGGACAGATACACTCAGGAAATCATTCACTCTGACAGCATCATGACTTTAGTTGTTTTTTAATCCATAATGAAATTGTATTACATAACGTTAGTGTGTGTCTTTACCACAAACAGGAATAGTTCATTGTTATATTTAGATTTGAGAAAGATTACAAGGATTTTATTTAGTTCACCATGAAGATGTTTTTTGTTTGTAACATATGCCCAGTAGTAAGATTCAAAAATCAGCAGGTTCTGAATTATTATTCCTCTGTCCCACAACCAACAAGAATGTGGATGGGGAGAACTATATCTACTAGAACCAGCAGAGATTCATAAATTACACCAGAGACACAGTACAAGTAAATAAAGAGTAATATGTAGCTATTTTCAGATAGTTTAAGCCTTCTTATACTTTGTAAAAGAACAAGTGCCTTTACACCAGATACAGTAAGAAGATTATTTATGATGTGAAAGGAGGGAGTTAGACGTTTTCCATACCAAGCTAATTGCTGCTATTTTACAAAGTGACATTAAAGGTTTAAGCTAGAAGTTATGCACAAATGAAAAACTTCATATTTATGATGAATATGTATTCTTATTTGTATTTTTTTACTTTTATGAGTTATGTACCATGCAATGTTCGGATGAAGAACTAATTGATTTCAATATTATTTACATACCTTAAAGGGTATGTAAGGAGGGATTGTTAGAAATTAAAATCAATGTTGGTATGGCGTAATTTGAATTAAATACACTATTTAATTTAAATCAGTTTTATTCTGAAAAACCGGAAGTTCACTAACTATTAACTTAATACTTTTATTCTGGCAATTATTCATTTCCGGTTAGCATTAGCATGTGGCGAAATGCTGCATTTTCAAACCGTGAATCAAAGGTGAAATGACATGTGATGTTGTACACTGAGCACACTGCGTTTAGCAATCATTTATTACCGCTGAATAACGTTTATTAGGGAATGTTTAAATAACCACAGACACCAGAATGATATAATTTAACAACAGAAAAAGGCAGAAATTGCATTGGACCCGCCCCCGACGACGCCGGCCAATAGGAGAAGACTTCCGATGACAACAGGAAGAGCAAGCCAAGGATTGACCTCTTTCTACCGGCTGACCTGGACTGACCGGGCGGATGAGGAGAACACCTCCACTCGCACATTTCATTTTGTACTGTACACCACCGCATCTTTTGTGTAATTAAATGCTGTTAACTTTTATAAGCTTCCCTTGACTCTTTTTAGTCTCTCCTGCCTTCGGGGTTATAGAATACACTAACATCGGCAACACCTCTTATTCTGATCAACTGTATTTCACATCATTTTCACAAACTCCAAAAGAACATGACACCGCATTTTAGGACGTCTGTATGCATTGTAAGGCACACTTCAGTTGCTAGCGTTAGTTAGCGCTAGCTAACATTGACACTATAATAAGAACGGCGGGAAAGTGTTGAGTACTGGCACGGTGCATGAGTACCGGAGTACCGCCAGCATGCCGGTACTGAGCAAGAAGTGCCGGTACTCCATGGGTCAGAACCAGAAGTGCCGGTACTGCGTACCGGTGAGTACCGGCCCAATTCCAGCACTTCCACTTCCACTGTGGTAAGTTAGTTGTCTTAAGTGACTTAAGACAACTAACTTACCACAGTGGAAGACGATGCATCATGACCAGGACTTGGGATGTTTTCGTTTCGGGAGTCGGCAGAATTGGGGCTTGCATCAGGGGGCTGTTTATTCAACCACCTCAGCATTTCTTTCTTCTTTTTTTAACCGTCGTGACCGTTGCATTGGCGCTCGTCTAGCAGCAGTCAGCAGCAGAGTGGATGACGTAGAATGTATTCTATGATTTGACAGCCCAATGACTTTGCAAATAACACCCATTTTCAAGTTTACTTTTAATTTTTTTTTCACTGTCCCGAAATAGTCCCAGACAAAATAGATTTGTGTCCCAGTAGGAATTTGTATGGTCCCCGGGACATCGTTAATTGCGAGCCCTGATCTGCTGGGTCCATTTGTTGGTTGGTTCGTAGTGTTACGATGTATGTTGGAAGCAGGACCCAAATGTAGATATAAACTGAAAAAAAACTCCTTTATTTCAAGGCTAGGGATATAAAGAAAGACAAAACAGAACACTCACCGACAAACTAGTCATGACACAAGACGAACACTGAACACAGGAAGAGAACAGACTAAATACAGGGAGGGGTAATCACAGGACGAGAAACAGCCGGGCAGGGGAGGAGAAACACAAGGGCCACAGGTGAACACAATCAGACAACTAGACACACCAGGGAAACTAACGACAGGGGGAAAACACAGGAAGAAGGACCAGACAATATACAAGGAGGAAAATACCCGTAACCAGACATACAAAACTACAAACGTGACAAAACATGAGAATCCTGACAGAACTATCTAAACACTCAAGAGTCCTTTACCTCACTGAGCCTCTCAGTCCAACACACTCTCACTCCCTAAGCATCCAGGAGTAACGCTTGGTCAGGGTCCCGTGGCGTCCAGTTGTGACGCGGAGACTCCTTCAGCTTCATAAACGGACGCAAAGAGCTTTCAACTGATTGCAATGTATTCCCATCGGCGGCGGTATTTGACGCTTAGGGAAGCACTGCATCCATTTATGTTGGCAGCACTTAAAGGCAACGGATAATTGTACACCCGGAAGTAAGTATTCTCCTTACTGTCGATTGATTTGACAGTGATATCTCCACTACTCATCAACTCAAAAGCACCAGATTATATTTGTTAATTAAACAACATTGATAGGTTTAAATAGTGTACAATGCTTTTGTGTTTTTCCCTTCAATTCTGAGAAACAACTTGTTTTCTCTGAAATGTGGAGCACCAAAGAGACTACACTACCCACAATCCGCAGCTATTGTTGTGACCAGGGACGTGCACAGACATTTGGAGGGGCTATTGCTCTAAACTGGAAAAAGGGCCTCCCCCCCGATAAAAAGACCTTTTGAAAATTGTAACTTGTTTTTAATGTAAAAGAAACCAAACTATTATTACATCAACTAAATTGAACAGTAATTCACATCTCATAACAAAATAAGCTAAGGCGACTACTTGCATTCGGTAACTTGTTTTTAAAAATGAAAACCAGGGACATTTTTTGTTTTGCGGTCCATATCTCATTAAAATATCTAATGTTAGTAACTATTAAAGACAAAATGAGAACAATTCTGTTCTAATTTAGTTTGACCATTGTAACTGCTGTGCAGTCCAGACATACTGATAAAATAGGGCCTCTAACTAATTACCTTAAATAAACTCACTAATTAATTAAACCAGTTCAATACGCATTATTCTTATTCTTATCATTCTTTATGAGCACAGACAGTAACGGTAAGGTATCTAATTACTTATTTATTTAGTATTCCATAACTTAATAACAGAGATGGTCAAACTAAAGTGGTAGACATGGCAGAAATCCTACAATGAAGCGGGACAGTGAACTGTTCACCCGTGAGAGGGCGATCAAGAAAAGAGAGCGAGCGGCCCCGTTGAGGGAGTTTACAGATGAAAAGACATAGAAAGACAGAAGCACAATTACAACAAGTAGGCTATATTTAGGTGTTTTTTTTGTAAATAACCGACGGTATCAAGAGGAAGTAAAGTCCCCTGGTTTGTCCCTTATACCCCAACTGCCATGAGACAACTCAAAAGCAAGTTTCCAAAATCCGACACTGAGGTGGTCTTAACGCACCGGCAGATGACAGCGCTGACAAAGTGTGTTTCCCGCAGCGAGACGCTACGATACTAATTGTGGGCTTATCATGTTGATTCGGCCACAACAGAAAAAATAAAAACAAACTCTCGCTCTTTCCAGAGGGGCAGGTCAGCCAAAAAGGCCAAACGGGCAGTTGCCCGGGCAACATTAGCCCGTACCTGTGCACGTCCCTGGTTGTGACGGCGTCTGTCCGCTTTGCGACAAACCCCGTGATTAATCTTCAAGCTCTGGGATTGGATGTTGGAGTGGCAGTGCGCCAAGGTTACGCCGAGCGTCAAGCTCTTTAAAATGGAACAAAACCACGGCAGACTATTCAAAACTGGACTCGAACACCCCCGAGAACTACACATGCTGGCTATTGTGTTTCGCAACATGTTCTCTATGGCACGTCTCTACTGGGAAATGTAGTTTTAAAAGACGTTTTCCACAAAATTAGAAGTTGACAGTAAACTGTGTAACTACAGCACTGGAGGTTTAGGCGATAGGAAACAAATTGGTGTGTACGAATTTAAAACATGTAATTACTAAATGGGTGAAAATCGCTTGTATCCATAATGGGCAGCATTAATATATACCCACATGACAGCTCATTGTTACTTTGTAATTCTACTCCACTACAATTCAGAGCTTAACCTGATATTTTTACTCCACTACATTTATTTTAGTTACTTTGCAGATTCTGATTAATGATGTGAAATATAAACAACCCTTAAAGCAGACTTTAGTTACACCTGAGTAAAATTCAGGGAAAGGTGATTGTCAAGTGCCAACAATCAGGAGAGATATTTGATTGTTGGTGCTTGAGAAGACTAAACATTTATCTGCAGATCTCTATAAAGTATATTCATTAATCGTTATTCTCTATTAATAGTTCATTAAAAACTGTATATAATTGCTATTTTGCACATCCCTTTCAAGATTTCAAGATTTTCTAAGATTTATTGACATCATATACACAACTACAGTGTAGTTATGCAATGAATGAAAAACTTGGGTCGCAGGTTCCTCAACAGTGCATTACAAGACATCTATCAATATGTGTGTATACCTCCACCATTAAACTGTCAAATTCTGCACATTTCTTATACTATCTACATACATAAGAGTATAATATCAGTTAAAATAAGTGCTTCAACATAGTTAACATTGCAGGAAAGCAATATATTAGACATTAAGTACTTTGTCAGGCTTAATATTTATCTGTAGATAGATACCCCCAAAGCTTTTTTCTTATTTGAAAGAAGACATTAACCTAAAGTATTCTGTAATGTGTTAATAAAGGTTAATTAGTTTGTCTGTTTTGCACATCCTCATATCTTTGTACATCGTGCACTAAACTGTTTTATTGTAGAGATCACTAACAGTATCTTCTTGATTTTTTATATTCTATATTTATATCATTGACCTTCTACTTTCCCCCTATCAAAGTATGTACTGTTAATATTTTGTTCATCAAATAACATTATTCAACAAACATCTTTTTTTATTTTTTATTTTTATTTTGAAAACGTCTCGGGAGTAATGTGCAGTACCGGAGTCCACCAGAGAGGCAGCCGCTGCGGGACATTAGCCTGCGTACTGCGTACACTGCGTAGCCTGCCCTGAAGAAGAAGTGATACTTTCTAGTGCCTGACAAGTTTTAAGCTAATAGCCTATACAGTTATGGATATTAGAAAGTTATTGTCATCGAAGCAGGCGCCACAAGCTGCAGCAGCAGCAGTATCAGCAGCTGACAACAATGTCATCACCAGCAGTGAAGAAATGGATGATGTTTCAGGTTTGTGAATCTAATGGTGATATCTGCACTGTGGCTGACTGAGTAAGAAGTGAAAAAGAGTGATGTAACGTTAATGTTATAGCTAGTAAACATGGAGTAACCACACTAAGTATACCCTTATATGTTAGTATGTATACAGAACATGGCTACAAATTATCCTAAGATGTAACGTTGACCCTTCATACCTCAGTCTACTTTTAAGACACTAAAATAACGTATTCCAATTTTTATTTTGTTTTCGCACTTGGAATTATACCGGCTCTCCTGTGCCTTTTGTCCGCTTTAAGGTATTATATATAGACCCTAACCCTAAGCGTCAAATACCGCCACCAATGGGAATACATTGCAATCAGTTGAAAGCTCTTTGCGTCCATTTATGAAGCTGAAGGAGTCTCGGCGTGTCACAACTGGACGCCACGGGACCCTGACCAAGCGTCGCTCCTGGACGCTTAGGGAGTGAGAGTGTGTTGCTCAGTCTGACTGGACAGGACTCTCCCTCCACATTATTATAGAAACATCTTCTTCTTATATTCGTTAGAGCAGCTAGCACCAGATTATAATAACAACAGCGCCGGTACCGGGCGGTGCGCCCTCTCTCTTTCTCCCTCGCTCCTCCAACGCTCACTCGCACTTTTGCTGTGAGCTGCGGGCGCCTGATAAGCCAACATCCCCCACTTTCATCACTTACAGTGCCCATCGTACAGGGAAAATGAAAAGTGTAACTGGGGTGAAAAGGGTGTTACATTTACTTAATTATGAATATTGTTACATCAAGGCCGAAAATTAAGATGAGCACCAACGGTCAAAAATGTTTTTTTCCCTCCCAGAGCTGCCAGCACAGCGCCCCCCCAGATCTGGCGCCCTAGGCGAACATCTATAACGCCAATGCTAAGGACCGGCCCTGCCCGCAGCACCGCTCAGACTATTACCTGTAGAGGAGGTCGCTCTGCTGTCAGGTGATACCTCATGCCATGCAGTCGATTAAGAAAAATCCCAGTCTGTAATTTCTGATATCAGAGACATTAATTACTAACACTTAAAAGCCCCATAGCGGGGTCTACAGGCTTTTTTCACGAAACTGTGTCTCAGGGCTTCTTAACATTTAATAAACTATTAATGTGTCATACTCCCTTAACAGGAAGAAACTCTGCTAACTGATAATGTGAACCATTTTTACCGAAACAAAACACAAGTCTCACAAGAAGCGTCTAAATGAGCCCTGAGCGAAAAAATGCTAAAGCACTTAGCACAGAACTCTAGGTATAAATCGATCGATATACTTATCGGTATATCTTATAGCTGGCAAGCTGAGATTTCACAGATTCTAGAAATATAAGTATCATCACTGAGCGATCAAAACTCACGACAGGGGAAGCAAATACAGACAACACACAACGTAGCTTCAGGTAGAAAAACACGGAGATATGCTCACCTTTTGCTGTTATTCTGATCAAAAGTTGTGTTCAATGGCATTAAAACGAGAAAAACGCGGCTGAAGGTTAATCCATAGGTTAATCCAATGTGTGTGTCACTTAGATTTTTTTTTGATAATCCATAATTCAATTTTTATGTCAAAAACAGAGTTTTCATATTAGCTACTAATGATAGCTTGCAGAGTGTATGACAAGCTTCCTGTTTTGGCTACGCGTCACTCTCACTCCTTATTTGGTAACGTGTGTGTGTATGTGGAACCTCCCCTCGATTCCATTGGCTCTAACTAGGGGTGTAACGGTATCCGTATTCGTCCCGTACCGTCACGATTCAGACGTCACGGTTCGGCACATGCAGTCACACGGCGAATACGCCTTTTTTTACGAGTGGGAAAAAAGTCTGTCACTCAGGGTAGTATTACACTATATATAATCCAGGGGGGCGGTGTTGCGCCTAAAAGCCAGCCGCCCGTAAATAACAAATGAAGAACAAGAACAAAACACAACAAAACGAACACAATATATGAAGAAGAAAATGTAGTAGCCTAGCTATGGCGAGTTCACACAACACACAGCTAGAAGACCCACCTGCTTCTTTTAAATCAGCTGTGTGGGAACATTTCGGGTTCCCTGTCGACTACAACAATGATGGGGTGCGGGTTGTGGATCGGACGAGGACGCTGTGTCGGCGTTGTTCGACAGCGGTGCGGTATGCTAGTGGTAACACGTCAAACATGCTCAATCACATCCGAGTCAGTCTCAGTCCCCAGCGAGAGGGTTTTCTCGACAGCAGGTGACATAGTTACCGCCAACAGATCTGCCCTCACTACTGACAACGTAGACAAACTCATCTTTTTGAAGAACAACTTGAAAATAGAGTAAAGCTTGAGTACCTTTATTTAGGCATAATGGCCTCACACACTCACAAGTTAATTACACATGTTAGACATTGCTCCTAAAGGTATACAGATTTTATTTTCTTATTATTTATTTTAATATGTTCAAGACATTATTTTTAGTTGTACAGCTTATTTAACCTTTTTGTTTGATATCAGCCAATATAAATAATATGGCCATCTGAGTGTGTGTGTGTGTGTTACTGTTTGTGGTTTGTTTTTAACTGTGTAATACAGTTAATGATTCCAAATGTTAGAGTTCCTTATTTCCATACCAAAACTTGCACTACTGTTGTACCGAACCCGTACCGAACCGTGACCCCCAAACCGAGGTATGAACCGAACCGTGACTTCTGTGAACCGTTACACCTCTAGCTCTAACGGTTAAAAAGAGATGTCAATCTCAGCCAGAGATAGGTCAAATAGAGAGGCGAAGTCCCGGACCCTTCTACTTCCGCCTCATGGGACCTTATTTCGGAAAAATTATGTATTGAAGTCAATGGGGAGAGAAAACGTATCTTTCGATCCCGTTTGAATTATGCAATGAATTACACATATTATGATGTTTGTCAATCTTAAAAAATTATTTCCATGTCAAAAAAGTCAGAGTTTGTCGTAAAACTGTTGAAATATAAGACTATGAAAAATACGCAACTAGAAAGACTACAAATCCCAGAGTCGCGTAAGTGATGTCATAATTGTTTTCCTCCACTAAATATAAGAGATAGCTAAGATAACTTCAACAATATGCCTGTGTGCTTTGTACCAGGATGTAATCATACCAGCAATGGGTCTTACTCGTTCTTTCGCTTCCCGTCTGATGAAAGGACCAGGTGTGGCTGGCTGGATCAAGTTAGCTACCTAGCTAGTAGCTAGCATGTTAGTTAGCATTACAGCCGGCTTAGCCTTGTCATTTTTATTAGCCTTAACATGAAGTAACATTAAGTTAACCAAAGTGTTAAACAGTATAGTAGTAGTCATATTTCGTGAACCCTTTGAAGAGTACTGTCACACCGGTGTGATCATTCTATAATAGGCTACACCTTTAAGCCCGGATGCCCCCAAGGGAGACATGCTAACGCTACATTAGCATCGGCGATCTTTTATTACTTCATGCTATCTGCACAAATTACATTAAAAAGATCAGGCAGTTCAGGGAGAATCGAAGGCAGGCAGGCAGCTTTGCATGACATTCTTCTGGACGTGTTTCATTGTGGTGATAGTGAGGGTAGTCAATCCCTTTTTTGGCAAGACAGTAGTGACGGCCATCTTGGTGACGTGTGTTGTTGTGCGAGACCAGAGATGTAGTTCATTGAGCGGTTTCACACAAAAAAAGTCTTACTTCAAAGTTTTTTTTTACTTGCAAAATTATCTTTTAAATTGACAAACATCATATGTGTAATTCGTGGCACAATTCAAATGGGATCGAAAGATAACGTTTCTCTCGCCATTGACTTCAATACATAATTTTTCCGAAATAAGGTCCCATGGAGGTCCACCGGAAGAGGAGGGACTTCGCCTCTCTATCCACCCAAATGACCCCAGAAGTGGGTTTTGTTTGCTAAATCTCTATAAAGGTCAAATTTCACTAGTTTTGCATCAATCTTGATACAGGGTACTTATTATATGTTATAGTTTGGATTCCTAAAGCTCTTTGTTTACTATCCCATCATTCAAGGGTGGTTTTCACTAAGTAATGGGTTTTTTTTGGACGGACAGTCGGAATTTTTTTTTTTTTTTTAAATTACTATGTTCAATCTGAATTAACTTTCAAATGAAAAAAATCTATATTGATTCTGACTCTTCTACATCCAACTCACATGTTTATCATTGCTTTGAGAACAAATATTATTAATTTACCCCTTTTAGAAGTGAAGTTATGGTCATTTGTTCTGGGAATGTCATTTTCAAGCCTGAGAGCTGGAAAACAGGCTCAGGGCTTAACAGGTTAAAGGCAATTGAAACCTCTTATTTTGCCACCAAAATGAAAATCATTAAAGATGCACATTAAGAAAAGCAGTGCAAATTTTCAACTGAAGCTGATATTAAAGTGTTTTTTTATATATATTTTTGTGAATTATTGGCTGGTGTTCCTCGTTGTGCAGCCAACCAAGATTAATAAACCAGCTAATTTAAATGTCATGTCAAGACAAGACTTTGTTTGGCCTGTGTGACAGATTGATTTGCTTTAACTGGTATCAAATCCTCAGAAAAATCTCTCAATATCACCCAGCGTACATTGATTTATCAGCAATAGACAAAACATTTGTCTTAAATAAACAAAATGTATTACTAGGCATGCCTTGAATGCGTTACTGCTTGATGTTTTCCCTCCTTCTTAATTATGAAACCAACAAAAGCCTCCCTGAATCCCAGCAAAGGAGGTTCCCACATGTTACCCTGTCGACATCCTTGTACACTGAGATAAAACACATTTCGAACAGGGCCAAGGAAATAATTCTGCCGTATCCAGGGAGCTTGGGAACAGTGGAGGGAGGGGAGATTCCCAGCGTGTCCACAGATGACAGTCCTTCGCCCCGAGCTGGCCGGCGCTGCGACATTGTGCGCCTGTCTTCAACGGCAGATGAAGCTGTCAGCAGGACGATGACTTTATTCTGACAGCCGCTCCACCCTCTCTCTTCAGAGCGACGCAAATAAATATGTTGGGTTTCAAAGCAGCCAAGGCAGACGTTGGACAGTGGGTCAGGGGCCAAACGCAGAGCAAAAGCATTCCCTTCCCCTCGTAACCTGCTCTCAAAGAGCCTGGTCACCTCGCCAGGGCACCCATTCAATGTGAGCCATCCAAAGGGCCACGGGGCCCCAGATCTCACACACTGCCTGCCGGGGGGAGTTCTGAAAGCCTCTCTCTCTCCCCCTCTGACAGCCGTCACTCTGTTCCTCTCTTCTTCTCTGTGCATCTCTGTGGAGAGCCAAAAATATCCTCAGCAGAGAAACAGCATTTCTGACAGAATGAGATTCAGTCTGATCAGATGACTCCTCTCTGACTCACTCACTGCTTTCTATGACGACCTGTAATTCATTTAACATACATAATGTTAAATAATCCTTAAGAACTGTGTAATTATAAGACACTATACAATAAATAATGCTTAATTACAGTTTTCAATCATAATTGCTGCTCACTCGCTGACTTATTTTGCAAGCCCCCCCTCTATAATGCATAATAAACATTGTTAGTTAAATGATGGTACAGTATATGAATGTGCTACATATAGTATATTACTATAATGCATTTTAAAATTATTACAATGTACTGCAACTATATGAACAATTACACACTATTGTCCTTGCAAACAGATGTCAAGTGGCAATAATGATAGCTTACGTTGTTATTTCATTATAGTGCTTTTCATTAGGGCTTATAATTAAACTGTGCTTTAAGCATATTATAAGTGTTTTAAAGATAATTATACACATAGGCGTCATAGAAAGTGTTAATGCAAAATTATTTGATACAATTTCTCTTGATGATGAAGAGCAAACTCTCTCACCACTTCTCTTTTTCTCTTGTATAATCCACAAAATTAAACCTCGGTTTTTTAAACTTACTTCATCTTGTTTTTTTTTACAAACTTACTAAAGACAAACGCGTCCCTTTTGTTGAACACCTTCATGCGGGGTTTCTTATTTGTTTACCGAAATAACAACAAATTATTTATTCATATATTACAATATGTAACTAAAGGTTGAAAAGCTAACGGCTAACTGCTAGTGCTGATTAACAGCTTGTGGTGTTACAGACAGATTCCACTTTAATACTGCTCATTAAAAAAAGCTGGTGTTTAGTATCCTACAGCTGAATAGTTGAAAATTAATACAAGCTCTTTAAAGTTAAGGAAATACAATTGGAACAACATTTTTATAGTGTATAGAAACTCTATAGTTTTGCTTTGAGTTTAGATAATGAGACTGTCCCGTTTTATCCGATTCCCTCCACACACCACACTGGATTATCTGGTGTGTGTGTTTACAATGAGGAATAAATAAATAAAGAATTAAAGAAATTAATAACATTTCTAAAATAATAAACCGCAGTCTTCCTAAAATGCACAGATTGTTAATTTCCTTCCAAATATAAAATTGTAATTAACTTTCATGTATGATTTGTGATATTGACAAAAAAATAAAGAAAGCGCCAAAATATATTAGCAGGGCCGTCCCTGGCCAACTTAAGGCCCCACGCAAAGTTAGATGATGAGGCCCTCTGTTTCCCGAGCGTCGACGCATTTGCGGCTCAGTTGAGGCTCCCTCCACGAGGTGAGGCTCCCTCCACGAGGTGAGGCTCCCTCCACAAGATGAGGCTCCCTCCACGAGGTGAGGCTCCCTCCACGAGGTGAGGCCCCCTCCACAAGATGAGGCTCCCTCCACGAGGTGAGGCTCCCTCCACGAGGTGAGGCTCCCTCCACGAGGTGAGGCCCCCTCCACAAGATGAGGCCCCCTCCACAAGATGAGGCTCCCTCCACAAGATGAGGCCCCCTCCACAAGATGAGGCTCCCTCCACGAGGTGAGGCCCCCTCCACAAGATGAGGCTCCTTCCACAAGATGAGGCTCCCTCCACGAGATGAGGCTCCCTCCACGAGATGAGGCTCCCTCCACGAGGTGAGGCTCCCTCCACAAGATGAGGCTCCCTCCACGAGGTGAGGCTCCCTCCACGAGGTGAGGCCCCCTCCACAAGATGAGGCTCCCTCCACAAGATGAGGCTCCCTCCACAAGATGAGGCCCCCTCCACAAGATGAGGCTCCCTCCACGAGGTGAGGCCCCCTCCACAAGATGAGGCCCCCTCCACAAGATGAGGCTCCCTCCACAAGATGAGGCTCCCTCCACAAGATGAGGCTCCCTCCGCGAGGTGAGGCCCCACGCAGTCTGCGTGATCTTCCTGTATAAGGGACGGCCCTGTATATTAGTGTCACATTTTCTACAAAAAAATTAAAAAAGATCCCAGGACAAAATCCAATAAACTTCCAATAGAGCTACAAACTCCTTTAATATAACTTTTCATATTGAAAAGAAATCCCTGTTTGACTGGCAGTTTTTTAAATGTAAAATGTGGTATGCTCATTCAATGGTCCCTCTGAATCACACTTATTGAAAGAAAATCATTTTAAATTAGAAAATATTTGTTATAGTCTAAGTAGGCTTTAATAAATGAGCAAAACTAATTGACGAAATGTTTTAAAATTGATTAAATACGTCTTTTTTTTCTTATCTTAGGAAAAGCAGTTTTGAATTCTGGGGTTTGACGGTTTTTGACCGACAGCTGAAGCAATCTGACGACTTAACCTGGGATTGAGAAGGTAATGAGCTTTGAATTATCTATTTATCATTATTCTGACATTTTATAGACCTAGAGGTTAATTACAATAAATATGTCCCCTCAAGTAGCCATTACTTTCATCTAGATACTGGAGTTAAATCAGTTAAA
This sequence comes from Gymnodraco acuticeps, assembly GCF_902827175.1. Lineage (NCBI taxonomy): Eukaryota > Metazoa > Chordata > Actinopteri > Perciformes > Bathydraconidae > Gymnodraco > Gymnodraco acuticeps. Next base: position 427,153 of record NW_022990905.1, read on the forward strand.
CGAATACACACAATGTTTCCCAGCAAACAGCCTCTGGTACACAGGAAGTGCAGCAGCATTCAGTTTGTGTTTATTTGAAATAAACATCAGTATGGCCAGAGGTGCAAAGGCACTTATCTGTCAATAATAAATGACATGTTCTGCGTTTCCTGTCCTCTAGGTGTGATATGTATGGCATGTGCAGTGTGTCAGTGTGCCATTTTGGGCCACGCATTGGCTTCAGCTGATATTTAAATGCATGTATCTTAACTATCCCCCTTATTTAAAGCAGTATTTTGTACCCTACTCACCAAATCATCAAGTTAGACATTCTGTTCAGATTTATTTCTCTGTCCCCTCTGCAAAAAAATTGATTGGCAGTAGAGCGTTCATGTTCAAAGCCCCAATAGACTGGAATACTTTACCAGCTGCTATTAGATCTTTTGCATCATTGGGTATGTTTAAACATGCATTATCATCTCACTTTCAACTGGTCTGCACTTGTTATTAATGAAACTGATATTGATGAAACTGATTTGCTCGACTGTCTCAAATTGTAATGATTGTATGCATTGCTTGAATTTTACTTAACAGACTGTATGTGGTTTGTCTTGTGTGTCATGTTTTGCATTTTGTTTTTTTGTTTATGTATGTCTGTAAGTTGTTGCTATTGTCGGGACCCCCTTGAAAACGAGATGGTGCATCTCAAGGGGTTTATCCCAATCAATAAAAATTTCTATATATATTTTGTATAGTATATTGAAGTATAGTGTGTGTCCTGGATATTAGTACCACAAGTACGAATGTCCCGGTGAGCTGTAGGCTAAGATTTTTTAATATATCATTTAGTCGTTTCATAGACAGCTGCAGATTTTTTAGGAATTCATATATTTCTGACGCATATCTAAAACAGATCTGAGGCAGTATTTTCTTTATAAAAAATTACGCATATTTTGCCTTTATTTAAAAGCATGACCATTGTGATATTTATATCTCACCATTATATCTGATGTAAATCCAGAATTTAAGGGTTAATTTAACAGTATGTAAGAAATGTTTTTATTTTAACTTAATGTATATTACAAATGTTAAAGAGCACAAACAATTCTGTTAGAGGATAAACAAATCTTGCAAGCTACCAAATGTAGGCGCAGCCCATTTCACTTACTCCGTTACATTATATAACAGATTACAGCCTACCCTTACATAACAAGCCTAAATGGAGACACTCTTTGCACGCAACCAAATGCAAAACTGATGTTACTTTTTGGATTAAGATTCACTTCCTCCGTTTGTTTCAGGTCATGGACTTAAAAGTGGGCCTGCTGAAAATATTACGTATGTAATTGCATTTGAATGAAACACTGGGAGGAAGCTGTTACTTAGAGTTGAAAAGTGGAACATGGACCCACACTGTAATAATCCTGACCTCAACTGGCTTTTCCACTTTTTAAAATGTAAAATAATAAATTGTATTTGTTTTATAGAATGCTGTAGTTAAAGTTTCCCTGCAGACAACACTCAAAATAAGCTCTACAAAGCCAATCTTATGGATGTAAACTAAATTGCTGCTCATAAGACACATGGAGATTTATTTTTTGCTGACTGACCTGCCTATCTAAAGTGACCATTTAATTTCCCTCTAGAAGTGTTTAAAAAGCTGCAGCAGATATATTTGTGTCCGCCATACTCTCTCTATTTAGCTTACAGATATCAACATGGTCACTATTGGAGACACTTCTCTCTATTTCAGGTCCCAACTTTAGATTTAAAGTATAAAAGAGTATCATTTAGACAGTGTTGGCCTTTTTGCATCTTATTCAATGTAGTGCAGAAATTCCAACTTGTGTATATATGCAAGAGCTCCTTACATTTTACAACTCTTTCAAAAAGATACGATTTCTGCGTTCCAAATCGCATACATTTTATTTATAGTTTTTAGTATGTACTGTTGCATGCAGTATGTTACAATGGTTACCTATGACTTTTTCATAAAATGTACCCTTTTGATCATATAACCCCTGCACAAAGGATTGTGGGTACATATTAGGACATCTTGGAACTTTTGGAACACATGCTAGATTTGTTTCAGGCATACTAATTACTATAATAGTTTGAGTAATGGAATGCACAATAAGTTTGAAAAGTAACTGTTGTTCCTGGAGATGCCTGAATAAAAACACATTGATGTGTTTTGTCACTTTTTTACAGACCCTGTCCTTACAATCCGATCCTGAGATATTCTCCAACCTGAAGATAGGTTTCAGACATCGTGAAATGATGATGAAAACAGGAACTTTGCCTTAACCGAAGTATTGCTGTTATCCTCTGCAGGACATGAGCAGAATGAAGGGCTGTGAATGGCCTCCTGTGATTTGAGGAACGAGCCTTGACCTCCTTGAGTAATATGAAACAGAAGCACAAAGACAAGTTGGACTCCTTTATGATACATTTTCAGGAGAATCTCTAATTAAGTCAGATTCAATAGTGTGATTTTGTATTACTTTTTTTGTTTGAATTCTTGTGTTGTTAATTAAGCATGGCGCGTTTCCACTGCAGGCCTCGCTCGGCCTTGCTCGGCCTTGCTCGGCCTCGCTCGGTTTGGTTAGGCCTTATTAGGCCCGGCTCACTTTAATGCTGCGCTTCCATTACAGTTTAGGAACTGGGGTAGTTCTCATTCATAACACTCCGTTCGATGTCTCACTATGGGATGCGCCTCAACGCGTATGCAAACAGAAGCATCAATCTCATTACGCCAATCCTGATTGGCTGGTGATCTTGACGTCTACGTCAGGGAATCCACCCACCCTTTAAGTAGCTTGCGCTACGACGCAGCGTCATTCAAACACCTCTTCTCGCTTCAGAGCACATCTCGAATATCAGTAGCCGGGCTAGCTTAACGAGCCACAGACTGAACCCAAGCTAACATTCGGTCGACGGGCGCTTGCCGGTTACTTTTTTGCTTTGCAGAAGAATTGAACAAATATTAACACACCAGTTAATATTGTAATCTGCCCCGCCGTTTTTTCTTTCTAAATAACGGTAAGGTTTGATTTTTTCTTCAAACAGTAACATACCTGTTGCTAATTTATCCCTCCGCGCCGACACCACGGCGAGCGGGGACGGACTCTTCTCTCCCTCACACCAGAGGAGACGGAGATAAGAAAGATATTAACACACCAGTTAATATGTTTTAAAGAAAAATATACCCCGTCGTTTTTTCCTTTCGGAATAACGATAAGGTTGGATTTTTTTTCGGTAACATACCTGTTATTAGCTTGTCCCTCCGCGCCAACACCCCGGCAAACGAGGATGGACCCTTCTCTCCCTCACACCAGAGGAGTCGGAGGCTCGGCTCTGCGGCTGCAGGTTTAGGATCTCGGGCACGGACTCACACCAGGTCTGCTCGTCCTGCCTTGGGCTGGAACACGCCCAGGAAGCTATCGATACCCCCGGTTCGTGTGGGCATTGTGCCGCTTCACCATCAAGAGCCTCCGCCGACGGCTAGCGCGCCAAGCTAGCCTGTCGGGACGGGACCCCTTCATGTCCGTTGATTCGCCGGCCGGCAATCGGGACATGGTGGTGACCGCCGCAGAGATTGAGCCCCGCGCTGTGTCAGGCTGGGGCTCAACAACGGCGGTAGCCGCGGAATCGGAGCCCCGCGCCGTGTCAGGCTGGGGCCCGGTGGCGGCAAGAGCCGCGAGAGCGGAGCCCCGCGCTGTGTCAAGCTGGGGCTCCCAACTGGACCTTACCGTGGTTCCTCCCGCGAAGGATGTCCTACAGCTGGATTATATGGAGGAGGATGAAGAGGATGCCTCTGGGTTCCTCTTATCCGACTCGGATGAGCACGAAGATGACATCTTCGTTTCATCTGCCCAGGCTGCCAAGCCGGACGCGATGTCCGCTCCCCCGGGCGAAAGCACACCAGCTTTGCCCTGCCTCAGTATGGACTTGCAGACCGTGTGCCAACGCGCTGCGTCCAGGCTGGACATCCCCTGGCCTGAAGTGGCCAAGGAGACCTCCAGATCTCGCTATGAGGGGAAGAACTTGCCCCAAGCAGCGAGGATGAGGAAGCAGCTTCTCCCAGTCTTTCCAGAGATGCTGGACAAGGTGTCGGTCTCGTGGAGAGACCGCCCTTTCAGCAATAAGGCCCCAATCCAGGGTGCCTCCTCTTTGGACTGTGTCGACATGGAGAAGCTCGGCCTGCTCCGCATGCCGCCCATGGAACCGCTGGTGGCAGCCCACCTCCAACCGCGGCTGGCTTCGGCACCGAGCAGGAACCCCACGCTACCGGCAAAGGCAGACTGCTTCCAGTCAGCAATGACCGAACGAGCCTATAAAGCCGCAGCTTTGTCTGCCAGGGTGCTCAACGTCTCCTCGCTGCTGACCAGGCGGAGCTCTGCGAGGACATGACATCAAACCTGAGCCTGCCGTGTGGGACGAAATCGCAGCGATCACGGACATTTGCCTCCGTTTGCAGCGCTGTGCAGTCCAATCCACGGGCAAAGCACTGGGGATAATGGTTGTACAGGAGAGAGCCAGGTGGCTTACCCTGATGAACCTTCCAGACCGGGAAAAAGAGGACGTCTTGGACATGCCTATTGTTCCCGAGGGCATATTTGGCTCCGCTCTAGCTTCGAAGAAGACACGAGGCGAGGACGAGCTGGCCAAGAAAGTCTCCAGTTCCGGCAGCAGCCGCTCAGGCACAGCCGGACCAGACTTTCAGCCACCAGACGAGGAAGAAGAAGAGGATGGCCTGACAGCCTCCTCTCCTCTCCTCGATAAAGGAGCTGGAAGTTCCCTGTTCTCCAGCTCCAGAACACGTTCCAGTGTTAGATGCTCATGTGTTTCCGGGGTGCAACCATGCTCCCATCTTCCCGCCGCCTCGAGTGATGTCAGAACGTCATCCTCAAGTTCGCGCCATGAGGGAAATAGACTTAACATCAACGACAGCAAGCTCCGCTGCTCGTTTAAGTCACACAAACACATGTCATCACTATTGTCTTTTAATAAATAATTTTCCACTGTCGTTTCCAGGTTTAAAGCCAAGGGCGCAGTCAATAAAAATGAAAAGAAAGACAATAAAAACAATAAACAGTCTAACGTCTACCCCCCTTCGAAGAGTGGCTGCTACCTCTCTCAGAAGGCGGACGATGGACGGGGCTGTGAAGGCATCACCGCCACGCGCATGCGCAGTGTCGACCGGGGTTATCAACCTGGGGTACCACCGTGTTCAGACACTAGAGGGCCCCATAACACAACAAATAAAGACACAGAAGGCAGACGACAGAGATGTGACATCTCCACTCGCTTTGAGAAGCGAAAAGTGGAGGATGCTCACAGATTCTGCTTGGGTTTTCAAGACAATAACACGGGGTTACAGACTCCAATTCGCTGTCACCCCCCCCTCACTTTTCGGGCATTCTGCATTTGCAAGCCCGGGGAGAGTCGGCCCATATTATAGAGCAAGAGATCCTCTCGCTACTAGACAAGAAGGCTATATCTATAATACCCTCCGGACAGAGTCAGAGCGGCTTTTATTCCAAGTATTTCCTCGTTCCCAAACGGGGAGGGAACGGGATTCGGCCTATACTAGATTTGAGGGCTCTGAACAAATATCTCAAAAGATACAAATTCAGAATGCTCACTCACACATCTCTCTTGCGTCTCGTGCGTGTCTCGTGCGCCAAAACGATTGGTTCACGTCAGTCGACCTGAAAGACGCGTATTTCCACATCCCAGTATATTATCCACACAGGAAATATCTGAGGTTCGCCTTTCAGGGTGTCTGTTACGAGTACAGAGTACTTCCCTTCGGTCTGTCTCTCAGCCCACGAGTGTTTGTACGCTGTACGGAAGCCGTGATAGCCCCGTTAAGACAACAGGGTATTCGCCTGGCAACTTATCTGCACGATTGGCTCCTTCTCGCACAGTCGGAGCAAGAGGCTATTACGCAGACGAATGTCCTCGTAAAACACCTGCTCGACCTCGGTTTCGTAATTAACACAGAAAATAGCATGTTGTCTCCAGCCCAGACTGTACTCTTCCTGGGCCTACGCCTGAATTCGGTGCCCTTTACAGCCCGCCTGTCAGCAGAGAGAGTGAAAGCCTTCAGGGCTTGCCTCGCTCATTTCCAGCCACGCAAATATGTTCTCTTCAGATCATGTCTGCGGTTACTGGGGCTCATGGCGTCAGCCGTCCTGGTGGTACGACTGGGACGCTTACACATGAGGGAGTTTCAGCGCTGGGTAGCTGCCCTCAGACTGGACGCCGTGCGTCATGGCGCGCGGAGAGTGATGGTCACTATGAAATGCGTAATGGCACTGCGCCACTGGCTGCACCCGACTTTTCTAGTACGGGGCGTGCCTTTGGGTGCTGTCCTATCGCGGAAGGTGGTCACCACAGACGCATGTCTGACGGGCTGGGGGGGTATATACGAAGGTCGACCTGTGAGGGGTCTCTGGGGCAGAGACCTCCAACGGTCACACATAAATTATCTGGAGCTTTTAGCGGTGTTCCTCACCCTGAAACGCTTTCTGCCTTTTCTCAGAGGACATCATGTCCTCGTGAGGACAGACAACACGACCACAATATCGTATATAAACCGCCAAGGGGGTTTGCGTTCTCTCCAGTTACACATGCTGGCACACAAACTGATCTTATGGAGCTGCGGACGTCTCCTCTCTCTGAGAGCGACGCACGTACCAGGAGTGATGAACCTCGGGGCAGATCTGCTGTCCAGAGGTGCACCACTATATGCAGACTGGACTCTACATCCAATAATTGTGAGTCAGCTGTGGGTGCGTTACGGCCGGGCCGCGGTGGATCTGTTCGCATCAAAAGAAAACGCTCAATGTCAGCTGTTCTTTTCAATGCATGATTTAAACGCACCGTTAGGCGTGGACGCGCTCGTGCACGTTTGGCCTCCGGTCCTTCTGTACGCGGTCCCACCCCTGGCTCTGATACCCCCAACTCTGGCCAGAGTGAGAGAACAACGCCACACACTGATCCTAATAGCTCCACACTGGCCTGCAATATACTGGCTGGCGGAGATATATCAGCTGCTGTGTGGGCAGCCGTGGCAGCTCCCGCTACGCAGGGACATACTGTCTCAGGCGGGGGGGGACGATTTTTCACCCACACCCAGAGCGCTTGACACTATTGGCCTGGTCCGTGAGTGGTATAACCTGAATACAGTGGGACTCCCTCAGAAGGTGATAAACACTATTCAGAGTGCAAGAGCTTCCTCCACCAGGTCCCTCTATGACTGTAAGTGGAGGGTGTTTGAGGAGTGGTGCCTTCAAAAAGGACACATCTCTTTTCAATGTCCTGTCGGGGTGATTCTATCATTTCTACAGGACCTGATTGATAAACACAGAGCTTTCTCTACGATCAAAGTGTACCTGGCTGCTATTGCTGCATGCCATGTGGGCTTTGAGGGAAAGACGGCTAGCCAACATCCCTTGGTCTGCCGTTTTATGAAAGGGGCTCGCAGGCTCCTCCCTGTTTCCAGGTCACTGGTGCCCTTATGGGACTTGGCAGTGGTTTTAGATGGGCTCACTCGACCTCCATTTGAACCCCTGGAAGAAGCTGACATGAAACACCTGTCACTGAAGACAGTGTTGTTACTGGCTCTGGCATCTGCCAAGTGAGTCAGTGACATTCATGCGCTCTCTGTACATCCTTCATGCACTCAGTTTGCCCCGGGGCAAACGAGAGTGTTGCTGAAGCCCAACCCTGCCTTTGTACCTAAGGTGGTTGGCTCATGTACCCCTATTGACATTGAGGCATTTCCTCCGCCACTGTGTTCCTCTGAGGAAAAGCGGCCGAATTTGCTGTGCCCAGTCCGTGCTTTACGCACCTCTTTTGACCTACAGGTCAAAAGAGTTTCGATACAATGACCAACTCTTTGTATCCTGGGCTAACCCTCATAAGGGCAAGCCCGTTACCAGGCAACGGCTCTCCCACTGGATTGTGGAAACGATTGCTCAGGCTTATACGAATCAGGTTTTGCAGGCACCAACGGGCCTGCGTGCTCATTCTACTCGTGGACTGGCTACATCCTGGGCTTTGTTCAAGGGTGTTTCCAGACATTTGTGCAGCAGCGAGCTGGTCCTCGCCGCTCACTTTTGTCCGCTTTTACAGGCTAGATGTCTCTGCTCCAAGTGTGGCCCGCGCAGTGCTGGGCCCCGTGTTGAGACAGGGTTCTACCTGTTAAGTTCTGGTTGTTTTGGTGATTTTCGAGATAAGCATGTCTAGCAATACGGGAGTTTCAATAGCCCATAGTGAGACATCGAACGGAGTGTTATGAATGAGAACTATAGGTTACTTACGTAACCCCAGTTCTCAGAGTAACATGAAGTGAGATGTCTCACCAGACGGCCCTTCTTGCTAAGGCGAAGCGAGAAGAGGTGCTTATTTTGAATGACGCTGCGACGTAGCGCAACCTACTTAAAGGGTGGGTGGATTCCCTGACGTAGACGTCAAGATCACCAGCCAATCAGGATTGGCGTAATGAGATTGATGCTTCTGTTTGCATACGCGTTGAGGCGCATCCCATAGTGAGACATCTCACTTCATGTTACTCTGAGAACTGGGGTTACGTAAGTAACCTATAGTTACTATAGTAACGCAGTGTAGGCGGAGCCGTGACGTCATCTTCAATGAGAGCCCCAGAAAAACAACACAGCCGTTAGCTCTTAGCACTCAGAGCTCACAGCTCTTCATATCTGTTCAGAAACTAGACAAAAGTTAAACAAGTACAAACCACAGACTGTCTGTGTCATGGCGAATACAGTCGCTGGTTTATTTATGTCTGTATAGGCCGTTGTTGTGAGTGTGGACGGTCGGAGCATATATAAAGTTAGCTTAGCCAAGCTCCATTTACAAAACACGCATTTTAAAAGGGTTTTTCGCCTGCTGTCTGTCTGCAGACTTGTCAAAGCATTAATTCATGGTTTTTACTAACCAGTATCAGTATGTTGTTACTTCGGCATCATTTTGAAACGTGTATTACAATTAAATCACGGTCAAATATGTTCATCTTGTTGTAGTTGTAGCCCCCTTGCCAGCAATTCTCTCTCTAGTTTAGTATACTCAGCCCGACTCAGCCTGGTTGTTCCTGGCCCTAGAACCACGATTTTATGGGGCCAGAAAAATTGTGAATTAGGACCCGCTAGCCGGTACTAGGCCAAGTGGAAACGCAACCAAAAACGGGCCCCGCACGGCTCGGCACGCTTAAAGCGAGCTACCCGCTGCAGTGGAAACGCGCCTAAGTCAGCTAAGGGTGCAGCAGCTTACTTTCACAAACGTATTAAAGTTTTACAAAATCACTGCCTGTCCTCGACTAAAGAAATTCTTAGTCGCCTATACGTAATGACTTGTAAATTTAGCCATTACTTTATTTAATAGATGGACATTTACAACTAAGGTTCACTACAAAGTATCAAGCAAATGCTGTTTTACCAGAGATGTGCTCATATGTTTCTTAGAAATAAATAATTCAGCATGAAAAGAAACGAAAACAAGCAACTAATGGACTAAAGAACTCTTAGTCTAGACCAAAAAGACCAATTGGTTGACTCAACTAGGAAGGGGAAACTCTAGAACATTCATGGTTTCTGCAGTGTAGGCTGGCCATACAGTATGCACCACATACCAACTGCTTTCAGATCAGCACATTATCAGCTTGATGCGTGCGGGCCCCTTACGCCCGGGGCCCCAATCCCCACCACACCAGCCCCCACATGTCTGAGGACCGTCGCCATTTAAAGTCCTTAAACTAAGAGAGAGGAAAACGAAAGGGACACCTTTTGAATTAAAACAAGCTCAACTTTAGGAATTTTGGCGTTCCTCTGATCTACCGCCATCCAGTTTCCTACATCAGCAAGATTACCAAGCAGCCGCAGTCAGGAGATCAGGGGGTCAAAGGTCACAGCACACAGACAATATTCCTGTGACCCATGAGTGATCATAGATGATTAAGAAGTGCTGAAAGGAAGTCAACGTCTTTTCGTCTTTGTTTGGAACCATGCTACACGATAGGCAACAACAAACACGGGAGACAAGTTTACTCCAGAAATTCTCTGTGATATCACACGTGGGCCCACTTTGTGCGATGTTATCGCATGTCACTGCCCGCAAACGTCTACATGCATCACTGCTCGTTGGAATTACATGTTTATTTGGGATTTCTTGTCCGAGTCTCCCCCTAGATATCTGAAATCTAAACTGACTTCTGTCTGACATCATATGTATTAAAAAAAATAAAAATAAAATAAAAAAGGAAGAAAGATATGAAGAACAAAGTCATTCAAACTTTAAGGGGTCAATGAATAAATGAAAAGCTTTTATTTTTTCATTCACATAATTGAAATACTTAAAAACCTCGTCCAACTTTTTGCCAGTTTATTAGGTACAACTAACTTAACTTGCTTTGTTAACTAGCTTATTTTCCCCTAATGTTCAATATAACTTGGTTTTTAGGTTCATGCATAGGATATTACATCACAGATCCTTTCTTCAAGCCATCTCCAGTCTGCAATGTAAAATGACCCTGCAAGGGTACTGCGGGGCCGTCAGAAAAAACAGTTTTGTTACCCAATGTAGTTTTTTATTACTTTTCTCTAATCTTTTTTTTCAGAAATGTTTATTATATTTACTTCTTTAGCCCTCAAACATTGTTATGAAACCATAAGAAAATGTACAGCTCTGGAAAACATTAAGTAAACATAAAATGATCAGTTTCTCTGGTTTTGACTATTTCTATGTGTTTGAGTAAATCAATGTTTTTAATTGTATTCTATAAACTACTGACAGCTTTTCTCTGTGTTGGAATTCAACAGACACTGGAATGGAGTGGCTGCCATACATCTAGAGATTGAGATTTAAGAAACATTTGGAGTGGTCGCTTAATTTTTTCAAGGGCTGTAGCTCTACTGCTAACAACTCTTAGACATGAAACATGTCCAGAAGTGTTTGGTTGTTTTGTCACACCGCAGATAGATGGTAATCTAATAGTTTTAGCTTTTTATTATTATAGAACTTTATCATTGTGCATGTGTCTTATAAGTTTATCATACATTTGTGTTATTCAAAATCCACTTTTTAAAAAATGCAACTGGTAATATCTTTCAGATAAATGTAGAAGAGTAAAAAGTACAATATTTCATTCTTAATTGTACCATATATGAAATACCATAAGATTGATTTTCTGAAGTAAACTACTGCCTAAATGTGACTATGGTATAATACCTGCCCACTTTCTACCAATAGAAAGCAGTGACTCACTGCAGGCACCTGTATTCTATGTGGAGGTAGTTACATTTTGAACCAATCAGCTGTCTGAAGTGACAGGAAGTCACCTGAAATGTCCTTAAATCACACGCTGACATCCGGCAGTGTCTGGAAGGTTCTGAGCGACTGACGCTTTATTTGATACTTTGATATTAACTCGATCCGCTGAGACTTTACAGTGGCCTACTTTTGTCTCTGCTCTCCTCTGACTTTGCCATAATATCCGATTTAACTCTTGTCATTATTTTTTCTTCATCCCAGTATGATTTTTCCTTTTGCCCCAGTTGCCTTTTCAGTAAAAGCAAGATTTGCATCTTAATGGATCTTAGCAACAGCAGAGGCCCATTTGGCACTGTGTGTTTCAGAGTCACATGCACTTGTGCAACCAACATTTAAAGAAAACAACAACAAAAAATACAATTTCACATGGGCCCCAAAAAAAATCTATTGTGCCTTTGGTCAGATTAAAACCCGTTCCAGGAAGATGTTTAGATGGGGTTGTAAAAACAGATCACTGATAGCAATGTATTAGTGGGGGATTAACACGACTTTCACCCTGCTTTCTGTGCACAATAAAGCTTTAATCTAGGCTCCGACTGGGAGGCGGGGGCTTCAGGCCTGGGCCAATGAGGTTCCTCGGTGAGGAGCATGTTCCCGCCCCTCCTTGTCTCCTGTGTTGGTGCTGGTCCGGCCTGGCAGCAGTGGCAGTGACAGACGTGCCCCTGGGATTCCACCTGTCAGCCGCAAACGCACTAATCGACAGGCCTCGTATAACCCAAACTCTCCGCCACCTCTCTGTCAAATCTCCATCTTCTCATTCGCCTGACAGCCTCATTAGCCCACCCCCCACCCTCTCTCTTCTTATCCCGCCCTGACTCCGCCCATACACCAGCCTGGGTAAAAACACTAACACTTCTAAATTCATTCTGGTGTGTGGAATAAAAAGGTTTTGCTTTAAGGAATAATCTTAAATGTTCTGTACAGCTTCACAAACCCCACCCCCCTCTCAGCTTTATTGTGACAGAGGTGGGCTTTAATGTGCAGTAGTAATTGGGTAGGAGAGGGAAAGACTGCTCGGGAGGAGGAGGAAGGGTCATGGTCAGGTTTCTCATGGAGGTTACTCTGCATCTGTCTCTTAGCAACGACAGACCGCTCTTTGTACAGTCCTTGAGTTGATTGGTGTGTGTGTGTGTTTTTTTCTTTTTCTCGCTCCTTGGTGGCTGAAATGTTTTCTTTTTAAAAATAAAAAGGGGCTCCTCGACAGACAGCCTTCCTCCCACATTCAATGCTTTTAAGAATTTGTTTATGAGCATCAGATGGAGTCTCTGAGGCGTGGCATGAAGTGTAAATGTGCATCGCTCAAGAGAAGAGAAGACAACTGCATTTTAGATCAACGCTCAATGCTGACTGTATCTCAGTTTAGAGGCTGGATGCTGCTGCAGCTCATCCTCCTTCAGCATCTCTAACCACTATCATATCCCCCCTTCTCTTGAGCCTGTGTCGGGAAAAGGGCAGCCCTGGGTCAGAGGTCAGTGGAAGGAGCCAGGGGAACCCCTTAATTCACACCGTCAGCCTGAAGACATCAGAGCAGGGAGCCAGAGTGGCGTGATGTCAGTTTTACCCATGGAACAGGATTAAAAGGACAATTTGGGGACAAGGAGCAGAAATAAAAGAAGAATAAAAGAGCCTGTTCTCTTTTCCCAGCAGCTCAGATTCAGACACAGATAGATTTATACATAGAGATACATAGAAAGATAATGTCACAATTATGGTTGGACTTCAGTGGAAATGTCTCCGCCTTTCCCCCAATATAACGAGTTTCCACCATTTAAATCAATGACAAAAATGTATTTAGTATTGTCAGTGAAGTTATTTGTCCCTTAAAACATTAAAGAATGTTTTCCTTTGATCTGAGGAGGTTTCCATGTTAAACGTGTCCCACATTGTTGCTTTTGAACAGGCGTAGGTCTACCACACAAAATGTGGAATTACTTCTCAGATGTTTCAGCCTGCAGGTCCGTTTAATGCCAGCTTCAGACAGATGGAGCTTCATTTCAGCCATGAAAGTGTTTTTATATTCTCCTGAAACCACAATAACGCCAGTATAAATCGAGGCAGTCCACATGAGGACAACACGTGAACTTGGATCGATTTATATAATTAAAGGCGGTTGTTTTATATGTTGTGCTAAAAACCTCGAATAACTTGTTTCTCACATATTTAGGCTAATATAAATCTGATTAAAAGCGTTATGTTAAGCCACTGTACAGTTTGTACATACATTGTATGAAGAGGACAACGTCCAGGACTGGGGCGATTTACCAATGCCTTTATCAGAATACATCGCAAAGGAATAAATCAATACCGGAAGTAGCCTACATAAATTATTCGGTAAATTAATGTGAAACGCGGGATTGTATTCATACAATTAAAGACTGGGTAGGCTATTAATGAGCTGTATGATGTTCACATATAAGTCTGCTGTATATTGAATAGGCCTATCACATTTTGTATTCAGATAGGCTACTATCCTAAGTTTAGGCAGTTTTTCTGTCGACCCGCCTCACACACCCTGCGGTAATATGTGTTGACTTTTTGTATTGACTTGTAATTCTGCTTAGCCTAATTTGAAACTTTAACTCGTTTTTTATTATCATACATTTGTCAAGGTGTCGTTAACAGTAAAACTGTAGCAATACAAATATTATTGATCAGAACAACAACTGTTAGCCGTTTATATATATTTTTTATTTTCGATGAAAATGTAGGCTAATGTGTTTCCTTTTGAAAACATTATCATTCTACGTATCTAGACCTGCTGTTCACAACAGAAACTTGAGAACAAATTAAATTTAGATTTGAGGAAATGTTGAACTCCTGGCTTTTTGGATACACGTATGGCCAACCAAGCTGGTGAAGCGTTGCTGAAGCGGGGCCTATCGGAGCTGAAGCTGTGTATGATGCCACTGAAATTTGGGGTGAAATAAAGCAGTGTATTGAGTTACAAATTATAAACTCAACTCGGTTATACAATTAGTGTTTGAAATGTAAAAATGTAGCCCATTGGCTTTAATAATATACCTATGCAGAACACATATTATAAAGTAGCCTAACTTAATATTTCAGTAACAACATTTACCAAAATTGTTTGTGTCTTTATAAAATTATTGCCAGCGCTTTCTTGTTTTAATAGGTTTCCCACATGAATCCAATTTACCGGGAGATATTGATTAAATGCGCCAAACCAGTGAAACACATTTAAAAAAGCAACGGGGACACACGAGAGAAATAACATGTGATTTGGTTGACTTTCATGAGGCTGTGTAACGGAACAAAATTAAGTTTTACTGTGTGTGTTTTAGGACAGATATTAGAGAGTCAATCTGATTTGCTCTTTTTCACTTCGTTGCCCAATTTTTCTCAAACCTCTTCTTTTGATAAATCTGCAATTTATTACTGTAACATTTTGTTAACGTAACAATCTAAGAAATGAATGGTGTTTAAATTAGAATTTGTGGAGGATTGTGAACGAGTTTGGCATCATTTTAGATCTTGGAGTGGTAATTATTGGTTTAAAGCGTGCCATTGAAACGGCTCCAACGCGGCAGTCAGCATTACAGATAAACTGCAGGAGGGCAGCCACGGCGCAGAAAATAAACAATATTTATGTAGGCCTATTAACATTCACATGTAATTTTAATAATTAAACTGAATGTAACATTTGATTTTACAATGTTTCTGTAAAAGCTAAAACTTCAAAAATGGTGAGATAGTGACTCCAATGTGTTCCCCGTTAGGCCTATCAGTTATCACGTAGGCTAGGAATTTAAGACATGTATATAATAGTACAAAACAAAAACTATATATAGATTTTGCGTCAGAAATAATACATTGTTAAATCATAAACCATTACTCTTCAGGAAACTAGTTTGCTAAAAATACATTTTAGGCTACTTGTTTTTAACACCAGTTTCCAGTTTTTAAAAATGTTTTAGAAGCGTCAATATCACAGAAAAGGTTTTAAATTAGTATATACATAAACATTAGAGTGTTGTACTCAAGAACATTAGCACATCAATATAATAATATTTGATCACCACCAAAAGAACAACACCATTTGGGTGGGATAAATATTATTTTTATAAAAATGTTGCATAAAGTATATTATATTGTTGAACATCTGTTATCATTGTGATATGTGGGCCTTAGCCTGGTTCAATAGCAAGTCCTCACTTGACATGATAAATGTTAATTTTAGAAAAACTTGTTAAGAGCGATCAGATTGGCTACACGCTTTCAATGCCGAAAGCTGATTGGCTGAGTCCAAACCATGCTGCGCGGCGACTGCTCCAGCTTCAGTGCCTAAAAAACAGCAGAGCCGCGGCTCTCCCTTATTTATGACCGGGATCAATTTTTTGTAAAATGACGTAGGCTAAATACGGAAGCAAATGGAAATCCATTGGAATAACAGTGCTGCTATTTCCCTGCAGCCCGAGCTCAACTGATTTTCCTTCTCCTTTGCACCCTGTAGGCTACTCCTTGGCATTTTCTTCTTTTGGACGTGTACGTGTGTGGGAAAATTCTCCATTGTTTTATGTTGGCCCTTTGGCCCAGAACACCCAGGGGCCGTGGAGCGCCCAGCTCCATCCTCCTCAGGGTAAACTGTTGTGACAGAGCACTCAGGGCCCCCTCATTAGCTCTCTGTCCACTAAGAAGCAAAGAAGCTGCTTTAATCCTCTATGTCCTCCTCAATCTGGCAACACAGACGTGGATTATAATTCCATGTTCATTCAGCTCTCCTGTCTGATGCAGATTTTAACCACCTTTGTGAATTAATCCAATCACTAATCACAAGAAGCACGTTTGTTAAGATGTGGTAAGTTAGCATCAAGCTATTACAAGTAGTATTAACTGAAAGTATTACGCTAATAGTTTAATCACTGTTTGTGTTTTTCCAAATGACTCCCTAAAAACAAATGTGTGTGTGTTTTGATGGTTGTTTCATTATGATAAAGACATTTTAAATAGTGATGAATGTGCGAATAATGAACTTTGTCTAATAAGCATGCTTTTGAACTAAATGATACATCTCAGGGATTAATAGTTTGCGTGATGTGCGTTTTGTCTGCATTTTAAATATGTTTCAGATGCAGGGTGAAACCCAGTATAACACAAATGCTGGAGAAAAGCTAAATGTTTCCTGCAGAATTTTTCAAATAAGGCATGTAGTTAAATCTATGTTGGCACCCGCATGAGGCTTGTCATTGATATCAAATGTCTAATTAGTGACAATATTAACGTCAGGAACTAAGTTCAGCATTCATGTGTTACCAATTCCAGTACACAACCTTGTGTACATGCTAACACACTCACAGGTTATACACATATGTTGTCCTCTCTTTAAAGTGGCGGCAGACATAAACAACATATAATTAAAATGTCAAAATAAACCAAATACACTTTATTTATAAATCTTGAGTTATAATTTAATATGGTACCAATATGTTAACCAATATGCTTTCACAGTACATCAGAGTGGTTGTCAAAAAGAAGTAAACACAAATACAATCACACGCACACGCACATGCACACACACACACACACACACACACACACACACACACACACACACACACACACACACACACACACACTCTTTCAGTTCAGCAATACCCTGCAGTGGTCTATTGTGCCATTTAAGCGGCCTGGGCTCATAAATGCATGAAAATTATATTGAAATACAATTTGTACTTGCACTGGAAGTCTGTGTTCAATAGGAGACTGTAGAATACATTGGGCCCAGTGCTTTTAAAATCTCTTGGAGACAGTCAGTGTAAAAGAAATAAATGAAGGTTTTGTAATGCATTAATCATTAATCCATTATAGTAATAACATGACTTTCCCAAATTACCAGTCAAAAGAATAGGATTATAACCCCCTTTAACCCCGCTAAATAAGAAAAAACTGAATATTGTACAGCTATCTAATATTCCTTCCCTTTATCTATTTTGCCACATGTCATCATCTTTCAGTGTGAGAAATAACAGAAGAGTTATATTTCTCTGAGTGTCACTATTTACTACTTTGATGAGAAATGTGACGTTGTCAAGTATGTGATCATTCAAAGGAGAACTTAAAAATATTGATCTTCAAAGGTAAAAACGCAGATATTTTTTTTTTATGGAAATACTAATGTGAGGACGTAATGATATTACATTACTTGGAGCAACCTAACACTGATCGTGGGAAGTGCATTATCCAAATATATTGTTTTGCTCTTGTCCTTTCCATTCTGCGTGTGTCCATAATGCAAACGGAGCATTAATCTCACTATTCGGTCTGTACACAATTGAGCCAATAGTTAAAGTCAGATGATGTTGGGTTCCAAACACCTGCGTTAAATCTTTCTAAAAATGTTCCTTTATTTTAAAAGTGCCATGTCTGGAAGGTATGAAACAATAAAAACACAACAGATCGACACGAGACAATCCCTGCAGTTTTCTCAATTGCCGGGGCAAAAAAATACGGAAAACATTTAAAAAAGGAACCAAAACATAATTTATAAGCACGATAAATATACACACAGGGTCCAATAAATATTGATTGTTATCCCAAAAACCAAAGACGGTGAGATGTCACCACACAGCAAAAAAAAAGTCCGTCATTAGCAGTCATTTCATTTCGTCAAATATCGTTTTCCCCGAACAAGTACAAAAAAATCTGCCAGTGGGCAAAACGTCGGTAAGGTGGGTGAATTTATTTCAGGAACATTTTTCTAGAAACATGGGGACACAATGCAGCGTAAGGCGGATAACTCCTCTGGTATTGCAGGTGGTGTGAGAATATCATAAATTGAGATCTTATTTTTACATTGGAAATGTCTATAATTATCTCATAGCACTGGCAGTGTTTTTTCCTTGTTCCGAAGCAACAGAGATTTTACGGCATACTGAAATGACTCGATTTGAGGTGTGGGACTTTTTTCTGACCTTAGAAGCAGCACCGTGGCCTGTTCCTTCTATTGAATAGGCATGTAAGGCCAGTTGAAGCTGCTCCCGGTCAGCAGCATGTCCCTTATCAGAGTTTCTATGGGTGTTTTCCCCACCAGTCGCACGAAGAAAAGCTGCTCTATGACAGAAGAAGAGACGGTGCGGAGGGACGGCAAGCGGAGCAGCAGCTTCCCAAACCTGCTAGGCTGGTTGGGGTACTGGCTCCTCACGTACTCCTCTAAAGCACACTGGGATTTCTCCTGAAGACCCTCCACATGCCCCACATCCGACAGACCACAAGCATCTACAGACGGAGAGAAGGAAAATGGGACAAAAAACCAGGAAGGAGAAGAAGAGGTCAAGACCAGAGGTTGAACCAGGCGTCGAAATGATCACAAGCATGGTGAGGAATGGTTTCATGCTGCAGGTACCTCCCTTACTATACAAATAAAGAGTGACTACAACATAGAGCAAAATAGGGAAGATAGAACACATCCATTTTTTTATGTAGCGTTACCATAAGGCAAAAAAAATCTATAGAAACTAAAAACAATATCGGTTTTGCTCTTGTAAGTTATTACTATTTACTTCATCACAATTGCAGACTACTGAGCATTTGTGTTCTTTTTCAAAGGTAGATCTGAGTAAGTCTGTGTGAGATAGTAACAGAAAAGTGAAGCAGGTTCATATGCAAATAAGTGAGATCTATAAAATTGCATTTTTAAAAACACAATAGCTTGAAGAAAATAAATTCTCATGTACTTCCCGTAATTTCGCTCCCATTAAATCTAGAAAACGATGTTCCGATCAAGAGATAAGGTAACAGTATGATTGTAACCGTATAAGACCTTTACAGACTGAGTGTGTGTGTGTGTTCTACACTCAGCAGAAGCCTCTGTTTGTACTGTATCGCTGCAGGCCGGATGACAGCAGCCAGGGTTGAAGAATGGTTTCGATGTCCCAGTTTGAATACACGTGTTGTTCAGATTTGCTCATGGGGACTAAAATAGACCCAGTACACAGGAGACCTTTCTGTATTTTTTAGTCAGTGGCAACTCATCCTTTTGATGTTGCTCACAATCCAGCCATCAAACATCTGTTATTAAAAGGCTATGAAATATATATTACGCCTTTTGCTGTGCCAACCAGTTTCTCTTGTTTCAGAAAATAATCTGTTTCTCCAGTGTAACAATATAAAGATATAGCAAATATAAATACATCTTTGTGCGCTTCTAATTGAGTAATTTGTGTTTTAAACAATGGCATTTATTTGATTTTAATATATATATATATATATATTTAAATGTTTTAATGCATTATTTCTTAAATAATTGTATGCATAAATATAAAGCCCACAAATACATTTTAATTACTTTATATAAAAGGCTTATATTTAATTAAAAAAAATCAAAACTGGTCAAAACAGTATATTTGAAACATAACTTTACTGATACATCTTCTATGAAAAATACTAAATGCTATGAAAAATGAATTTTCAGCCATGTTTTTATTCAAATGCAGAGGCTTCTGTATAATGAGTGTTTTATATTTTTCGAGGCTGCAAGATTTAATGCAGTTTGTAAACCCACTTAATGCTTTTTAATAACGGTTATTAAATGCCAGTTTAAAATGTGTTTCTGCCGGACTATTTACTATGTAAAGCACTTTGAATGGCATTGTGTTGAAAGGTGCTATATAATAAAACTTGCCTTGCCTTGCCTTCATAATACCGAAAGACTGTGAGCTCATAGTTCATTTTACAAGGTCAATAAGAGGTAAATATATATGTGTTATGTTGACAAGAATATTAATAGGAAACAAGATTGTTTTCTCTTTCCTGTATTTTTTTGCCTTTATTACATTTTTATGAAAATATTATTTAAGAAATGATGTGTTGTTTTTATCAGCTATTGTGTCCCATTGCATACACAGTTATACATAGTTGCTGGTATTTAAGGCCAAATAGTCACTATCCAACCATCTTTCATGTTAATTCAGTGCATGCTGCAGCCAACTGTATTACTTATATTATATATATTATATTAACTCGAACATCATTTTTGTTCATACTGGTAGTTGTTTGACAGGATATGTATCTGTTACTAACACTGCTATGCCTACACTTTCAAGATGGAAGCTTTGCATCTTTGAATGGTTGTGTTCAGAGAAAGAGTGTTTACCTGTTGTGAACAGCACGATGGCCTTGATGCAGCTGTACTCTGCTGAGTCCACGTGCAGCACCTTGAGCTTCTCCACCTGCTCCTGGAAGACCCGGATGTGGTCCATGAAGGCAACCACCCGGTCCGCAGACATCGGGGAGGCGTGGAGTCCTGCGGCGGCCAGCAGCGGGGCGACGTGGACGGGCATGGAGCACTGGGCGGCGTTCAGCACGAACAGTTCGCTCCATGTCAGGCGGAGCAAAGCGACCTGGTCCGTCACCTGCAGGTCCGGGAAGAAAGGGATGTTGCGGGCCCACTCCACGGCGCTGAAGAGCATCCTGGCCGCCAGCTCACAGATGTTCTCGATGCCCATGATGTTGTTGCTCTGCAGGCACTGAGAGCCGAACCTGGAGGTCGGGTAGGGCTCGGCCCGCAGCAGGAGAGAGATGTATCCCGATAGATAGGAGTGACACTGCAGAGGGTCTCCGTTTGTCAGAGCAAACTGGCCGTGGTAAGACTGGGTGGGAAGTCTGCCTCTCTGCACAGCTGCAAATAAAAGCAGAAATGTCAAATCGAGCTAAAGGCGATACAAACGAGAAATAATATATTTAAAGAGAAACAGTTATCGGTAGATATTTTTTTAAAGCAACCGAGATGTCAAAATGTAGACACAGAAATGCTAGCTACTAGCTTCTTAGCTATGAGAGTTCATTTCTACGGTCAACAGGCTATCGTGGACTAGCTCTTAACAAATAGGCGTGAATAAGTGTTTTAGACAGTTCCTGAAAACAATTCAGCTCTGTCCTGAAAAAAACATCTATTATTTGTCTTCAAAGCCAAAACGGTTGCATACTTGAAGTCATGCCCACTAATATTTGCTAGTTTCTGGCAAGTAACTTTGCTTGTAGCCTATTTATTTTCACTGTAGCCTTCACTGTGTATTTTCCCCCCTGTCATTTTTGGTGCTGAAAACTATATTCGACTTTTATTCAAATGTTCAAGTTATTCTAACTTTTAAATTTGCTTTTGTTAAGTTTGGAAGCATTAGCAGGCACATGCTACAATAGGCTAGAACACACACACACACACACACACACACACACACACACACCACACACACACACACACACACACACACACACACACACACACACACACACACACACACACACACACACACACACACACACACACACACACACACACACACACACACACACACATATCAATATGCTACATAATCTGCCAACAATATAAAGCACTCTAGTGCTAAAAAATAAACACAAATACCTAGAAAATTAAGCAAAACGTAGCAACATTTGTGTAGAATGTAGACATGCGACATTAAAGCAGCCTCGCGCTGCTTGGGTCATACAATGGCCATGTTGGACCGACATAGCGCGGTCGAGTAGCACAATAATAAACACGCAGCAGATGCTAGCTGTAACATTCTCCGATATCACTGGACAGTGTGCTAGGCTATGTAGCGTAAACAATATCTACGATAAATATGCTGATATAATTACAATGGGAGTGGTCGGAAACATATCTGTAAAAAATCACTGAGTTTAGACAAAGGCAAACGGCTGTGTCCAGGGATAAATCAGGCTATGTACAGGTAGGCCTACTACATGTATCATGCAGAACATGTATAACATTAATAACGCATACAAAATTAAGTCGATACGTTGTGAGCATTTATTGAACCATAACAGTGTCCAGGACAGTTTACTGCTGGATAATACGATGTGACAACAACAACAACAACAACAACAACAACAACAAAAAGAGGACGCCAGTCGTACCTTCTCTCCTCATGCCGACTTTGAGGCATTTCTTGAGGCGACAGTACTGGCACTGGTTACGGTGGTGCTGGTCCACGGGACAGTTCCTGTTGGCCCTGCAGGTGTATGACAGGTTCCTCCTGACGCTGCGTTTAAAGAAGCTCTTACATCCTTCACATGTGAACTGTCCGTAGTGCTTCCCGCTGGATTTATCCCCACACACGATGCATTCGATCGGCTGGTTCTGCTGTTTGTCCATGGACGAGGAGGAAGAAGAGGAAGAGGATGTGTTGTTGTTGGTGGTAGTGGTGCTGGACGGATTGGGCGGTGGTGCGCCCTGGTGTGCTTCTGCTGCCTGGGGTATTTCCAGAGAAGACGCCGGGTTCATGTGTCCCGAAAGCTCCCCGGGCAGAGACAGAGGAGCAACCTGGGACACCGGGGAGGAGAGGGTCCCCTGAGAGTCCCCGACGCCCTCGGTGTTTCTCCACGCCACCATAGCCATGTCGATAGTCTCTGAAACTTTGAGCGCCCAACTTTCCTATTTTCTCAGCGACAAATGAACCACACTATTTGGTCTCGTTAATTACTAACGCACCTTCAGGAAAACTGCAGCATTGTTTGACAAAATAAAGTACAAGTTACAATGTAATGATGTGAAAAAAGCTCATAGAATAACGGTGATACAATTAAAGCGCGCGACTTTACAAGTAGCCTTTAAAAATCTTCAGTCACCCAGAAACAGTGTCGGTCTGTTGGAAATCCAAAAAGAAAGCTTCATTCAGACCGAGATGATAAACTATAACATCCACAGAGATTAACACATAAAGGCGAAAAACACTGAGCCAAAATCCATCGAGTAAAGCAATGTTATCCCAAAAAGAATATACAATCTGTCTGATCCTTGTTCGGTCCTGTGTGTCCACTTTGAACAGAACACCGTGCGAGCAGATCCTTCACCAGAGATGGAGTCCAGGCTTTCCAGACGCTCCGTGCTCTCCCGATCAGTCAGAAGTTACATTAAAAAGACAGCGGAGGGGAGAGACAGAGAGGAGCTGATGGATGAGGATTTTGATGATGCTTTGCTCCGGGACGGAGGAGGAGAGTGGTGCGTCCCCACGTCACGGGCTGTGACTCGGTGACGCTCTGTTTGGGGTGGGGCTATAACGCGAGGAGAAGCTGGTCTGGGATCAGCTGTGTGGGGCTCCGGTTGGATTTCTGTTGATAAACATTGGCGAGTGTATGTGAGGTCTTAGCTTCCCCTGAGCTGTTCTGGTAGGAGTGTGTGCTTCACATGATTTGCTTCAATATTTGTAGTGATATTGACAGACCATTGTCTGTCACACTGAAATATAATGAGAGGACATACTTAAACTCACACTTCATTGGTCTCACAGGAGGAGTACAGCAGATCCCAAATGCAGTAATTTGATGCCACCTAGTGTCATCAGTAAATTACACAGGAAATCACCTTATGACACACTTGACTTATAGCTTGAGGAGATACTTGATTTTGTATAGTGTCAGTTGGAAGAGGAGAAATATATATTTGTTTTTAGGTCTGATAATTAAGGTGAATACATCTGTTATTGTAAGGGTGTTTTCAGTATAGGCATGTTATCAAAACGTTTACGTTATAGATGCATGTTTTTATTGATTTTAAATAGTTAATTGAGTTTGACAAGGATTCCCTGCAGTGAGATGGTGGGTGTCTCTCTTTCAAAATAAAGGGAAAACAAGAAAAACAAAACACATTTGACATCTTCTTAATAAAACATCTAATAAAAACGTTTGGTTATTGTTTTGCCGAATTGCACTTCAAAATAGTTTGATAACAATAAAATACATTGGAGTCAAACACAAAGACTAACATAAAGGCCCTGTCACACCAAGCAGTCACCAGATAACTTGCCGAAGCCGAGTTTGGGCGACAGGGCACGCTTCGTCGTCTGACTAACGAAAACGGCCGATTTTGGCCTGGTGTGTCAGGGCCTTTAAGGCCGCACCAACCTGAGACCAAAGAACGCGTACCGAAGAAGTCCCGACTTTTACGTCGCTTGCGTCGGCTACGCCGCCCGCCTACGTCGCCCGCCTACGAACACACCGCAAAGACTTCAGTTGACGAGTGGCAATAACTGTCCTTACCAGCAGGCAGCGGTAGTGTGTATTCGTCATTCAAAAGAGGCAACAACCGGAAGACAGACTATACACGGAGAGAAGAAGAACAGGCTGCGTGATATAAACAAACAACAAATAGCGTCTGGGCTCTATTTCGTATATTGGGTAATCCCCCTGCGCCCCCGCAACCCTGGCCCTTTCTCATTGCATCAAATCCCCCTCCTCGACTCCTCGGTCCTCCGGTAGTGACCCGGAAATGAATTTTAGCGCGCCATGTTGAAGGACATCTCAGGCTGCTTCTCAGGTCGATTAATTGAAATCCTTGCTTCCCTCACTTGCGTCGTTTCCCTGCGTTTAGTCCCTCCCACAAGGGAAGCATGAAGGGACGCAAGGAAACCACGAGAAGCAGGGAAATTAGTTTTAAGAGCAATGGGACGTCCTTTCCTCCGGAGCGTCACGTGAAGCGACGTCCGTTTGTGATGACGCTGCACAGCTGATCGTCTGACAGCAGCTCTGTCCCCGTTATTTCCACACACCCCCCCGCCTCTGTTAGTACACATTTACTGACACAAACATTTGTATCATCTGTTGTAGACCCCAATAAATAAAATAAGAACTCATTCTCAAAAAAGATAAACGCCATTCTTAAAATTGATAAACGAACAATAGTTTGATTAATATTGATTAGAGTGCACAATAGAAATAAAATAATTGAGAGAAGAAAAAGAGATATGTTATCTATCAAAACCCAGTTGGATTAACATTCATTGGATTGCACACTTTGTGTGTTTGTGTGGATATGTAGCATATTAACATTTTAATAGCACTTAATGACTGACTGAATGGAAATGACAATAAATGAAAATGTAAAACGAAAAAAGCGATCATGAAAATGTTTCCAAAAAATGAATTAAATGATTTTTGACCACTTTGTTGTTCAGATATATCACATATTTGTAACTAAATGATACATGAATTGAAACAAAACACGGTATAAACTGAGGAGTGACTCCCGTGAGGTTCATGTATTTTCTTCACTCTGCTCAGTGCTCTCATGTCAAGAAGCATCAGATCAGTGCATGCACTGCCTCGTCCAATCAGTGAGCGATACACAGTAAGGGGGCAGGGTGAGTATCTGAGGATTTCATCGGAGGATGGTCTGGTGGTTCCTCGGTTATCGCTCCTCCATGATCGCTCCTCGATCCTCGGTCCTCCGGCAGAAATAAGAGCCATGGGACGGTACTCAAGATGGCGCAGGCAAATCAACTTCCGGTGAGACCGAGGACCGAGGAGCGAGGAAATGAAAATAGTCGACCTGAGAAGCAGCCTCAGAGCCATATAATAGAAGAGTTACGACAACGGAAGTCCAAAAACGGTTATCGTCACGTGGTTCATGTAGAAGAGGATCGTTCCCCGGAAGTTCATGGCGGGCAATGTGAATGCATTGATAACAGGAGATAGAACTACGATTTTTGGTAATTATTAGTGAATAAAGGTTTTGATTTGCAATATTTATACAACAAATCGATATGTGTATGTATTTACATCAATATGTTTTAAAAAATAAAATAGAATTAGCTAATATTAAGTGATAATATTAGGATTAGTGTGAACAACTAGTTTACATGTTAGGCTAACAGTGCCTTGGTTAAAGAGCCTGTTGCTGTTTATGTATAGCTTTGAATTCTTTAAAACCAATATTATCTTCTTAAACTTGTATGGTAGTCAGGAGCATCACTTTCTAATGTTTATTGATATATTTAGAGGGAGGGGATCTAAAGTAATGCTTTAAAATTCAGATTAGATTAATGTCTACCATTTTCTTAAATTCATGGTAGTTTCAGTAATCCCATGGTAATTGAGGACACAAGTTATCTAAATGACTAATGTCATCTTTATGGCTTTCAGAAAGGACAGGTGACTATCAAAGGACTAGCAGCAGCAGCATGATGATGATGATGTTAAATGTGTTGTTTTAAGAACATCCATTGCAAATACATGGAATTCAATAAACATTGAATAGCATATCATGCAGTTTGTCTGTGCCTTTTCCTCCTTGTTGTCCTGGTTTGCTGTGCTGCCTCCTAGTCGCCACCATGGTTTGCTGTGCTGCCTCCTAGTCGCCACCATGGTTTGCTGTGCTGCCTGGGGATGCTCCAATCGCTCAGAGAAAGGAGTACGAATGTACAGCTTCCCCACTGACACAGAGCGGAGGAAGTAGGAGCAATTTCACGACCAACAGCAACAAAATATGTGATTTATATACAAACACTGCATTCGCACTTTTTCACAAAACGAAAACCACACCATTGGGAAAGCTTAAAGTTTTGTTTAATACAAAAAACAGGGAAAGGCTTGCAAAACACAGAGTTGAGACTCAGGGTGCAGGGTGAGGGTCTCAGTGCAGGTATTCAGGCTCCATTGAATCCCCCTCTGGTTCTTGTGCTGAAAGAGGGAGTAACAGACAGGAGAAAGGGTTATACACACCTATATAGCACACCTATTGGATGGGAAATTGCCTTGGGGAGATAAGGTGTGGTCTTTGTTCCCAACTGAAGTTATGGAACTTTATTATTTGTGAGTTTAACAAAGTATGACAAATGGCATCAGTAACATATGTGATATGAATTTCTATAAAGTTGTCTCACATTCTTGGTCATATTGTATATACAGTATGTAATGAGTATAACATGTCCAGTAAGTATAAAGTGTTTCCTAATACTGTGTATTCAACCACTATGGAATATGTATGTGGGCAGACAAAACTGAGTTGTTCTGTGTGTGAAGTAACCTCAAGTCACTCCGCAGGCACATTTTGATGCAGACCAGTTTGTCAAGACAAAAAAGGGCAAGACTAGGCTGAGAGCAGAGGCTATACCCACCATCTTCGTGCATCACCCTGTGGTCAAAAAGAGAAGGGCCCCTGCACCACGATTCACCCCGGGACCTGTATCTACAAAGCCCATAGCTCATGATCACAGCGATAGTGTGAAAGGTGACACAGGTATAATAAGTATGAACTCTTAGTAACAAAAGTAATATTTCTTATTTTTAAGTGGTATAATATGTTAAATGTTCGAACATTTACAGTGCCATGTCTTCTACTTACATTAGTCTCAAAGATTGAGGGAAGAAGGGAAGGGATCACTGCCCTCCACCTGCCAGAGGAGCGCAAACAACAAAAACAAGCAAGGTGTCCCGTCATGTACCTGGAAGTTTGGGTTGGCAAAATTGAGTAAAAGAGGGACTTGAAAAACCTTGGAGGCTGTCTACTCATGTTGTTACAGTTGTCTTGGTTACAGCTCTCAAGTTTTTTTTTGTCCCATTTCCACATCTTTAGAAAATATGAAACAATTGAAGTGAAATCAACCTCATCTCTGGAGAACAAACTTCGATTTCTCTGTCTTGTGAGTTTGCAGTCTTGCTCCTCCACCTGTAACATCACTGCCCCTCCACCTGCCATACAGTAGGTTACTAACAAGATTACTTATATAATACAGTGATATAATACATGTTTAGTATGCTTACTTATATAAAACAGTAGTATTAAACTTACCTTGTGTGTTCACTCTCACTTAAGTTCTTCTCCCTTTGCCATCAATCCAAAATCAGCTCAGCTGCAACATTATACACACAGGTAATAATCAACATAATCACAAGGACACAATATGGCTCTGCTAAAAACACTCACTCTTACACGCACCAAAGTTATATTTATCTAATATTTAACTCCCTCCACCCCCGCATACAATCCCGTTTAGAAGCCCTTCTTCTCTAATTCAACAACGTTGGACCAAATAGACATTAAGAGAACGGAATTTACAATTAAAAGGCTGTTCAACGTGTGTTGCTAACTTGCTTCGGTATCCTAGCTTGATCTGTTATCTGTAAACGTTCCCTAAATCTACTAATTTAGGGATAATCCACTGACATCCTTTAATACACATGTTCAATTGAATCAGATGTACTGATAATATCCGCAATATAAATCTTTAAACTTCTTCTTACCTTTAAAAGTCCGTCACGAACGGTCTATTATGCTGCAACTCTACAGCTCTGCTAGCCTTGGCGCTAACTTCCGGGGAACGATTGAGAGGCTCCACGATCCGCCATTGCTGTAAAAAAGTGGTCCATTGGAGTGAACGGAGATGTCATAACTCTTCTATTATATGGCTCTGGGACATCTCATTTCTCTAAATGCACTTCGAGGATCGAGCGTCGAGGAGGCTCTCTGGAGGAGCTATAACCGAGGATACACTGATGGGTCCTCCACGGTCCTCCACGGCTCCTTCGTGGATGCATTTCCGGGAACAGAGATGTTTCAAAGAGTCGTGACGCACGGCCGGACTGATCTCAGCCAATGACAGCTCTGCATGCATCCCCTGGATATTATATTATTAACTGCTTTCATCGCGACGCGATGTTTACAGAGAGAACAGCTGTGAGGTCCGTGCAGAAAGCAGAGCAGTGTGTATAATATATATCACTCAGTATAATAGGCCTACTCTTTTTATTTGCTTTAGTTTAGTAGATATCTACAAACAAAGAGTCGATATTTTTCTAAAACCATTTAGTGCTTCACATAATAAAATACACAACGGCTGTAGCTTGTTTTAGGAGCTGTATGTGCGTGTGTGTGGTCTAAGTGTGTGTGGTACAGTGTGTGCGTAGATGCAGCGGACAGACGGGTCTCAGTTGGTTTTGTGTCCTCTGCTTACTTGTAATACTTGTAAATACAACTTTTGGCCCGTAATTTATTTTCCTCATTGTAGCGACCAGAGGGGAGAGGGGGGGGGGGATATATCCTGTCTCTGATAGTGTTACGTTATTATGAGAGTGCTCTATTTCATTCTGAAATTGTATATATTTATATAAATATATACATATATACGTGTGTGTGTGTGTGTGTGTCCGCATCTGTAGCCTGTTATTGTCTCATTATACCGCACTGTGAATGAATCAAAGTAAATATATAAGTGGTCATGAACTTTAAAATGACCGCTCAGAGGGGAGGAGTTTTCATTTCTCTAACCGCCTGCTGCTTCCCCTCCTCTCTCCTCGGTTCCCCTCCTCGGCTCCTCCGCTCGCATCTCCTGTGGGCGGGACTAAGTATCGAGAATAGGAGTCGAGGAGGGGAGTTAGAGAAATGAGAAAGGGCGCCTGTCTCCTAAAAATTACGTTCCCACAGAACTAAACTGCATTCTCAATTACGTTTAGCTAGAAACGTATTTTCTCCTAGTTACGTTCGTTATGAACGTATCTCAAATACGTTTATTTTCTACATATCTTTTAGAAGCATATTTTCTCCCACGTTACGTTTGTTATGAACGTATCTTAAATACGTTTATTTTCTACATATCTTTGCCATTTATTGTCTTGCTTATAATAATGATAATAGTCATTTATAAATATCATTTTAGAGCACACATTTGAAATCAGTAGGCGAGGCTGTAATTTCTCCAGCTGTTACTCTCATGAGCGAGGCAGAAAATAATAGTTTTACCATGCCAAAAAGCTGCTGTGTCGTTTATTGCACCTCAAACATTAAAACAAATCCAGAGTTACGTGTTTCTGTACTTCCTCTAAGAAGAAAGGACAGTAACAGAAGATCTCTGTGGCTTCAGGCTTGATCGCCGTTCAAATGACAGCGTTGGTTTCCCCAAAAGTGGGCGGGACTGTAAAGTGACGTAGATTTTACTCTCATCTATTATTCAAAACCATTCTATTTATTCTAACGTAAATTACATGCCAGTGTTTTATGCTTTTATTTTAAATCGTATAATGTCGGACTTTTTTTCCCGTCTGTGAGGAAAATAAATGGGGCATAGAGCCTCAAAATACTGAAATCTGTATTTTTGAAAATCTTTTTTTCCTTATTTACTCAACAATAACACACAATTATCCTTGTTTTTATTTATTCGTTTAATTCTATAATCTTGGGCTTTTTAGCATGCTTTTTAGCCGGAAATAAAGTAACCGGAAACAGACGTAGGCCTATAAGGGACATTTTGAGGATACACACAAACCCACTGAACAGATTACCCAAGATCCTCAGCTTGAAGCTCATTGATTGGATGTTTAGCCGCAATGCATGTTGGGATATGATGTTAATGCGATATGATATCCGAAAAAAATAAAATAATAATACTTTATTCCGAGTGTTCTTGCTTTTCTCTTTGGAAGTCATCACATAACGGTATTGTAATACACAGTTCGGCTGCATTAAATATTACACATCTGCTGTAGTTCTTTATTTATAGAGCCCTGATGAGAAGACTTCTGGACAAACAGGAGAACTGCCGCCAAAACTGAATATGTGACGTGGATCATCAATATATCAACAATTAAACAACACCTTGCATTTCTTTTCACAAAATACGTCTCCTTGCAGTATCAATACTAATTCGGCTGACTTTTATATTTGATCAAATTGGTAGATAGGTTACATTTACACCATAACGGTGCACAGCTGATAGAAAAGGACTTGTCGTTTTTAAAGATATTACTGATTTTCTTTGGATATAAGAATGTAAATACTGAGTTGAGAGAATAGTCAGGGAATTTGGGTGATGGGAGACACATCTATGGAATCACAATTTTAATAGCTTTCCATTAAATGACGGATATGGCTTTCTGTCTGTGATGTTTTACAAATCAGATATTAATGTGTAGAAGTAAAGCATGAGAAATAGTAAAGCAATATCCTGTAAAATTATGTAAAAACATGAATAAAACTACACATCTTCAGATGTTATACATACATAAGTGTCCTACACTAATAATACAAAGTTATTATTAGTATGCTGTGTGTACCTTGTGTGCACCGCCTAGTGGTTAAAGCACGTTATTGAATTATTTTTGTTGAATAATGTTATTTTTGTTGAATAATGTTATTTGATGAAAATAATATTAAGAGTACATACTTTCATAGGGGGAAAGTAGAAGGTCAATGATAGAAGTATAGAATATAAAAAAATCAAGAAGATACTGTAAGTGATCTCTACAATAAAACAGTTTAGTGCTGGATGTACAAAGATATTAATATGAGGATGTGCAAAACAGACAATCTAATTAACCTTTATTAACACATTAAATAATACTTTAGGTTAAGGTCTTCTTTCAAATAAGAAAAAAGCTTTGGGGGTATCTATCTACAGATAAATATTAAGCCTGACAAAGTACTTAACGTCTAATGTATTGCTTTCCTGCAATGTTAACTATGTTGAAGCACTTATTTTAACTGATATTATACACATTAATTATACTCTTATGTATGTAGATAGTATAAGAAATGTGCAGAATTTGACAGTTTAATGGTGGAGGTACACACATATTGTATATTGTTGAGGAACCTGTTGCCCAAGTTTTTCATTCATTGCATAACTACACCGTAGTTGTGTATATGATATGTCAATACACCTTAGCAAATCTTGAAATCTTGAAAGGGATGAGCAAAATAGCAATTATATACAGTTTTTAATTAACTATTAGTAGAGAATAACGAGTAATGAATATACTTTATAGAGATCTGCAGATAAATGTTTAGTCTTCTCAAGCACCAACAATCAAATATCTCTCCTGATTGTTGGCACTTGACAATCACCTTTCCCTGAATTTTACTCAGGTGTAACTAAAGTCTGCTTTAAGGCTTGTTTATATTTCACATCATTAATCAGAATCTGCAGAGTTACTAAAGTAAATGTAGTGGAGTAAAAATACCAGGTTAACCTCTGAATTGTAGTGGAGTAGAATATATATTAAGGCTGCCCATTATGGATACAAGCGATTTTCACCCATGTAGTAATTACATGTTTTAAATGTGTACACACCAATGTGTTTCCTATCGCCTAAACCTCCAGGGCTGTACACAGTTTAATACTGTCAACTTCTAATTTTTGGAAAAACGAAAACGTCTTTTAAAACTACAATTCCCAGTAGAGAAGTTGCGAAACATAGTCTTGTTTGAGACGCGTTGCGGCTCGCCTCGAAAGTAGACGAGAATAGCCGATCGCAGCCGGGGGAGGTCTCAAAAAGCTCGCCTGAAGTCGGACAGCTCGGGGGCCGTCTCACTTCTCTTATTTTTCATTTCCTCGCTCCTCGGTCTCGGTCTCACCGGAAGTTGATTTGTCTTCTTCTCTCGGATTTTTGGCGGATTGCAAACAACTTTAAGGTGCATACCGCCACCTCCGGAGTCGACTTGATTCGGTTTGCATTTATAAAGAATGCACACACGTGTTTAATCGTTAATGTCAGATATGTGCGAAGTAAATACATTTGTTACTGCTCAAGATTAGATTCAACTTTATTGTTATTGCACATATTACAGGTACTGAGACAACGAAATGCAGTTTAGCTTCTAACCAGGTGCAACAAGCAGTAAAGTGAAAAGTAATGTACACAATAGACAGAATAAAAATATAGAATGAATTGAATGATAACAGTGAGGGTTATGAATACACTAGATATCAGCCTGTGAGCAGTATGAACAGTGTGTATGAATATGCTAAGATATATAAAGTATGAAAACGGTAAGCAGTGCAAGTATAGTATAACATATATAGATATTAATTTCATGATGATAAACATTGTGGAACAATGATGAAAAATGGGAATGGATGTGGCGACGTAAAACTGACACAAAACAACAACAAACTTTTGCCGAGCCAATTGGAGAGTTTCATCACCAGCATGTGGTAAAAACCACCAATGAGCGCTCAGCTCGAGATACCAGCGAGTCGTTTCCCATCAAGCATTTCGCTTCGAAACCCGTGGAGAGGAACTGCGCCGCCTCACCTTGCCTCGCTCTCAAGGCTGCGGGCGTCTTTGTCCCGCGAGATTTCAACGTCTCATGTAGGCGAGCCTCCAGAGTAAGTCGGAAAAAATGACTAACCATCATACAACGCACTAGCAAGACGTTGATCGCAACTGCGCATGTCTCGATTGTCTCAAACAAGCCTAGTAGCCAGCATGTGTAGTTCTGGGGGGGCGTTCGAGTCCAGTTTTGAATAGTCTGCCGTGGTTTCGTCCATTTCAAAGAGCTTGACGCTCGGCGTAACCTTGGCGCACTGCCACTCCAACATCCAATCCCAGAGCTTGAAGATTAATCACGGGGTTTGTCAACGGGACTGTAGTCCCAAACGATAGCTGGGGATTATGGGTAGTGTAGTGTCTTCGGCCATCCTAAACTGAAATGTTTTTCGGATATCATATCGCATTAACAACACCACATCTGGCGTCACAGAGATCTTCTGTTACTGTCCTTTCTTCTTAGAGGAAGTACAGAAACACGTAACTGGATTTGTTTTAATGTTTGAGGTGCAATAAACGACACAGCAGCTTTTTGGCATGTTAAACACTATTATTTTCTGCCTCGCTCATGAGAGTAACAGCTGGCAAAATTACAGCCTCGCCTACTGATTTCAAATGTGTGCTCTAAAATGATATTTATAAATGACTATTATCATTATTATAAGCAAGACAATAAATGGCAAAGATATGTAGAAATTAAACGTATTTAAGATACGTTTATAACGAACGTAACGTGGGAGAAAATACGTTTCTTGCTAAACATAATTGAGAATGCAGTTTAGTTCTGTGGGAACATCATTTTTAGGAGACAGGGTTGGCCCCCGCGCAGCACTGAAACACTTTTAGTCCACGCCCACCCGCAAGGTGGGCCCCACCCTCGGGCCTCCTTCCGGTATAAATAGGAAGGAGGCCCGGCAATCTCCTCCCTCTTTTCTTCAGCAACCAGCACAGTACTGAAGCACAGGAAATTTGAGTCATGAGCAACAACTGTGTCCGTGATTGTCCCTCATGTAAGACGGGGTATATCATGAGCTATGACCTTCACGCGATATGCGGACGCGGCTCTCAGCCAGCAGGTCGCGTGTTCGCATTGTGCCCGTCTCCCGTCAGCCGACAGGAAGCGAAGAGCGGACGCTCTAGCTGCTGCGGCTGAGGAGGACGATTGGCCCGTCCAGGAGCACAGGGACGACAGCCTGTCTCTGGAGCCGAGTGCTGGGCAGGAGTCGGACGACTTCTACCCCGTCTCCCTCCATGGCTTGCCATGCGGCTCTCCCCTCCCCCCTCTCTCGGAGCGAGGTACGGGTGTGGCGGCCGAGCACGCGGTCCCCTTCTCCATTGCCACGGCGCTGCCGGCGTTGGGTGGCATCATGCTGGAGCTGCCGGAGATCATCGGCAAGGCGGCAGCCTGCAGAGGTCTCCCCGTCCCCCAGAATGGGAGAGGGTGGCTCTGGATGACATGGCCGGAGTTTTTTCCCGGGTTCAGACGGGCAGGAGTGACCCGATCTGGCCGTGCTTCCCCGCCATTAGGAGGTACCAGGACGGGGCTGCGGTGAACCCGAGGACCCTGAGGGCTCCGGTGGCCACCTTTGTTCCCTTCACTAAGGTGGAGGGATTCACGGAGGAGGGTTTCCCAACCACCCCCGTTCTGGAGCCGAGCTTGACGGCATTCTTTGGGGTTAAGCAGGCCAACTTGATCGCCGGACGGCGGCCTACAGTAGTAATACACATGCCCCTTTCGTCTCATTAGTATGCATGAAAAAGTGACAGGTGACACGCCCACCATTATGCAA
Source organism: Gymnodraco acuticeps (assembly GCF_902827175.1). NCBI lineage: Eukaryota > Metazoa > Chordata > Actinopteri > Perciformes > Bathydraconidae > Gymnodraco > Gymnodraco acuticeps. The sequence continues at coordinate 462,072 of NW_022990905.1, forward strand.
ATGAACTAAGTCCCGCCTCCCATTGTTCGAGATCCTGTGATGTGAGTGGGTACAATTATGTTAATGAGCTAAGTCCCGCCTCCCTTTGTTCGAGATCCTTTGATGTGAGGGGTGAGGTGTTATAACAGGTAGGTGTGAAAAGCCCCCCTGTGTAGTGCCTTTGTTGTCTAATTCTTTGATGTGTTGATTAAGGCAGTCTCTTTGAAGTTATGCTGTCTGGCCCCTGTCCCCTCACACCCCTTTGTAGTCTAATCCTTTGATGTGAGGTGTTATAACAGGTAGGTGTGATATAAGCCTCTGATGTTAATCTAAGTGTTGATTAAGGCAGTCTCTTTGAAGTTATGCTGTCTGGCCCCTGTCCCCTCAGAGTTGTCTAATCTAATTAGCCTTTGATGTTTGCCCTTTGATGTGAGGTGTTATAACAGGCAGGTGTGATTTCACACTGGTCTGTTATAAGCCTTTGATGTTAATCTAGGTGTCTCTTTGAAGTTATGCGTGAGACTGTCTAGCCCCCCGCCCCCTCCCAGCCCAGGCCTCTCCCCCTTTTCTCCACCCCTTCCTTTGGTTATGACGACAGCAGATAGTGGGGGGTGGAATTAGGTGAAAATAGAAATACGCTCAAACTAAATAAAAAGACAGTCATTTCCACTTACCAAGTCACCTTTCAAAAAAGAAAAATGGCCAAGAGACGCCTTGATATGGGTTTAATCAGCGAGACGCCTGTGACAACTTACCGCCTTCCGTCCGGAGCGCCAATCAAGAAACGAATGCAGTATCTGTGCCGGGTTCAGACGCCTCCAGCCGAAGAACTTCATGAAGAATGGACTCTGAAAAATGGCGATGTTTGGGGTTATGTATTCAACTATATGGCGAATGAACTGCATTTCTACACTCTGAAGAATGGAGAAACGTATGGACCCCGTAGTGTTAAAGCGACACTGACCTCAACAGATTGGGTTGTGTTAACTCTGGTGTCTTCCAGAGATCTCCACACAACCACTGTATCGGAAGAAGTAGTGCATCAAGAAACCACCGTGGAACCAGCGGTGTGCAAGATATTTGCAAAGAAAAGCAAAGAAAGGCAGACAGCATGCGAGATCAAAGAAGAGTTTTCACCGCTGCCCCTCAATGTGGAGGAAGAAGAAGGAGATATTCCCCCGCCGCCAGAAGTGAGAAGAGTCCTGACAAGCACCGTCTGGGAAACTAAAAGCGGACCATCGGGGCGATGGTATTACCGCGCAAGCCGTTTGGTGACGCTGGGGAAGGACCCCTCTGATGATTTTGTTTTGGAGTATTTCAACTCTACATGCGGGGTTTTTCAGACATCCTTGCAGGTGCCTCTGACTGCTTGGCTGAAAATGATTGATGGAAAAGCTACAAAGCTTAAAGAACTTTTTAAACAGAGTCAGACATCGATGGACATTATACTGGTGAAAAAGACTCACTTTTGCAGAGGACTCCGCCTCCCACTCAACATAACAAGTCACACCCTCCTGACCAGATCATTTAAAACTAAGGACCCCTCAAAGAAAAGCATTGTGTTTTCTACCTATGTAAAAAGAGCGTCGGGGTTGTCTTACGAAAATGTGTTATCTCTGTATTAAGATGATGTGTTTAAAAATGATTTTTGTGAAAAATACCAACGGTGTGAGAGACGTCATAAAGACACTCATTTTAACCAGTGTTTGTTCTCTACAAATGTTTAAAGATTGTTACAAAATGTAAAAAAAAATTTAAATAAAAAGGTATGGAGACAAAATTAATTCAGGTGACTCTGTCTTTATTAGGAAAACAAAAAATATAATACAAATGGTTTAGGGGGTAAAATGTAACCAACAAAATACTTTATCTGAATACATTTTCTTTTAAACGCACTTTTTGAAATTATTTATTTATTATTTCAGTGGAACAATCCAGTTTTTGTCAAAATCAATGCTTTTTTCTCTTTTCTTGTGTTACTAAGATACTTTTAGACACACTTTGGCGTATGCAACACTTAACAACTGGTAGAATATGAAGTACTTTGTAAGAAATTTGTTTTTTGGCAGGGTTTTTTGTTGTTGTTTTTAAAAAAAAGGTTTTTTCTTTTCTGATAACCTTACATATTTTAGTTATTTTCTTCTACCAATATACTTTAAGATACACCTTGATGTACGCAACACTTAACAAAGGGTATGATATGAAGTACTTGGTAAGGAATGGGGTTTTCTTTAAGGGGTGCAAAACTTTAGAACTGGGTAAAATATTCATTAATTTGTAATGAATTGAGTTTTCTTTCTTTTTGATTTTCAACATACTATTTGTACACAATGACTTTTCCATATTTCTGACAAACTATACTTTTTGACTTTTTCCGTAAAATCTCGACAAACTATTACTTATTCTTAAATTTGACCTATTGCTGCTTGGTTGGAAATGATAGATGAAAAAGCTACAACGCTTAAAGAACTTTTTTAAAAACTCTCAATTCTATAAATGACTCCCCCCATTCAACGCAATAAGTCCCACCCTCCATTCAGCAAATCATCTAAAACTAAGGACCCCACTAAGACGACCGTTGTAAACTAGCCATGGATCTGAGAAAAACCAAGACTCCCCCCGCGAGTTGCAGCCAGGAACAGACTCCTGGACTACCATCATCACCACCATTTTGGATACCCAAATCTTGCAATACTACTGCTGCTGATTTTGCTCCTTGGGCCAAGACGTCTCTGTTTATGGACACAGTGAAATCGGTGTTGGTTGATATTGTGGAGAGGGTGATACATCGGTACAGAGAAGAAATCTGCAACGGGTGCCGAGTCAGTCACCCCGGCTAGAGTCAACACGATTTTCTGAATGACATGCCCGATTTTTTCTTCAGAAACAATTACAACGCGTTAATGAAAAGACTCTGGCTCACCGACTTCATTACTGAGATCGACCAGACTCTTATTGATAAAGACATTTTCACGGATGATTGGAGGATCCAAGGCGCTTCGGAGGCTTTTCTTCACAATCTCAAAAATTGCAGACGCCTCAAGGAGAGACTTGAAAAGATCCATGCCGAGTTGGAGGGAGAAGAAGAAGACTGAAGCCAGGGATTTGCTCGATACATTGACTTTTTTTCTTTAAAGTAAAATAAAAATGGGAAACTACTATGCAAAACGCTCTGTATATATTGATCAGAATGTAGTCAATACCCTTTTAATAAGAGTGGTGACGAGGACGATTGAAAACAGAATGAGTAGTGACCCCTGTGTAAAAAGAATGGCTGAAGTTTGTAAACTGGAAGACATTTTGGATATCGTTCGTTCTGGCAGTACTATTCCGGGTCATTGGGAAACGATTGAAAACGAAACATTTAAAGTGGTCCTGGAATCTTCATTTTCCGAAACATTCTGTAACATTACCTCAGAAATGAAACAAACATCAAAAGTGTATCATGTGCTCTGTTTGTAGATGTAATGCATCTTTGTGTCGAAAACAGCATACACATGAATATTTTGACTGAAGTGAAAAAACTCCAACATGATATTTCCAGTAATATGGGGAATTCTAAGCTGGAGACGGTCCTGGGGATGTTACAATCAGTATAACTATTTAATACAGAGATAACACATTTTCGTAAGACAACCCTGACGCTCTTTTTACATAGGTAGAAAACACAATGCTTTTCTTTGAGGGGTCCTTAGTTTTAAAGGATCTGGTGAGGAGGGTGTGACTTGTTATGTTGAGTGGGAGGCGGAGTCCTCTGCAAAAGTGAGTATTTTTCACCAGTATAATGTCCATGGATGTCTGACTCTGTTTAAAAAGTTCTTTAAGCTTTGTAGCTTTTCCATCAATCATTTTCAGCCAAGCAGTCAGAGGCACTCGCAAGGATGTCTGAAAAACCCCGCATGTAGAGTTGAAATACTCCAAAACAAAATCATCAGAGGGGTCCTTCCCCAGCGTCACCAAACGGCTTGCGCGGTAATACCATCGCCCCGATGGTCCGCTTTTAGTTTCCCAGACGGTGCTTGTCAGGACTCTTCTCATTTCTGGCGGCGGGGGAATATCTCCTTCTTCTTCCTCCACATTGAGGGGCAGCGGTGAAAACTCTTCTTTGATCTCGCATGCTGTCTGCGTTTCTTTGCTTTTCTTTGCAAATATCTTGCACACCGCTGGTTCCACGGTGGTTTCTTGATGCACTACTTCTTCCGATACAGTGGTTGCGTGGAGATCTCTGGAAGACACCAGAGTTAACACAACCCAATCTGTTGAGGTCAGTGTCGCTTTAACACTACGGGGTCCATACGTTTCTCCATTCTTCAGAGTGTAGAAATGCAGTTCATTCGCCATATAGTTGAATACATAATCCCAAACATCACCATTTTTCAGAGTCCATTCTTCATGAAGTTCTTCGGCTGGAGGCGTCTGAACCCGGCACAGATACTGCATTCGTTTCTTGATTGGCGCTCCGGACGGATGGCGGTAAGTTGTCACAGGCGTTTCGCTGATTAAACCCATATCGAGGCGTCTCTTGGCCATTTTTCTTTTTTGAAAGGTAGCTTGGTAAGTGGAAATGACTGTCTTTTTATTTAGTTTGAGCGTATTTCTATTTTCACCTAATTCCACCCCCCACTATCTGCTGTCGTCATAGCCAAAGGAAGGGGTGGAGAAAAGGGGGAGAGGCCTGGGCTGGGAGGGGGCGGGAGGCTAGACAGTCGGTTAATAGCCAGCAGGGTTCGTTACAAAAGCCTGCACATTTTAATCTATCGGTTAATAAACTGCAGAGCGCAGTAACTACGCCAGCTGTCTCCAATCTGTTGATTAGTAGGCAGCAGGGTTTGCTGCAGAGGCCTGGTGGTTATAACTTTTCGGTTATTAAACCACAGACCTCGCGGCATTCCTCTGTCCGAGATACGCCACCTACACCAGGTCACAATAAGCCCATGAGCGCCGTGGTAACGCCTCATGTGGATGTCACTGCACACACCTCCACTCATCCTCTGAGCGTGTACGCGCCTCATGAGGAGAGTCGGAGTGAAACGCAGCGTGTGGAGGCCTCCTCACAGCCCTTTCGCTCTAGGCCCACCTTGGGTTGCCTCACGGGCAGCGGCGGCGAGGGCTCTGGCGTGGCTCGTCGTCATGACGACCACAACACATCTCGAGCATGTGCGCCCGCTCTCAGAGTGTTTCTCGGAGTGGCAGCGCGTGTGTCTGATGGACAGATGGATGAGCAGGCTGATCAGCAGAGGGTACACCCTGCAGTTCGCCTCCCCCCCCCACAGTTCAATGGGATACAGGAGACACGCCTGTATCCCGAGAATGACATGCGCTCAAAACAGAGCTACGGGAACTCCTGTTGAAAGAGGCTATTTCCAGGGTTCCCCAAGTGGAAGAAAATCAGGGGTATTACTCCCGCTACTTTCTTATCCCGAAAAATACGGGGGGAATGAGACCCATCCTCGATCTGTCAGCTTTCAACAAGGCAATAATGAAAAGGCCTTTTCACATGCTGACGGTCAAAAGGGTGCTAGAGTGTGTTCACCAGGGAGACTGGTTCATCTCTATAGACCTAAAGGATGCATACTTCCACGTACCCATCATCCCACAACACAGGAAATGCCTGCGGTTTTCATTCCAGGGAATATCGTACCAGTATAACCGTCTGCCGTTCGGTTATTCCCTGGCTCCTCGCACCTTTTCAAAGTGTGTAGAGACGGCATTGCAGCCGCTACACAGAGGAGGGATGAGAGTACTGTTTTACCTGGACGACCTGCTGCTGATGGCTCGCTCCAGGGAGGAAGCGGCTTTACAGACGGTACAACTCATATCGCATCTGTCAAAGCTGGGTTTCATGATAAACTGGAAAAAGAGCTGTCCTCTTCCCTCCCAGAGTATTGTTTACCTGGGTGTGGAATTGAACTCAGCCCGCATGAGAGCGCGACTCTCACGGCAGAGAGTGGAGACGCTGACAGCTCTCCTTCGACGCGTCACACCCCGCAGCGTGGTGACAGCCCTTTCCGTGATGTGGCTGCTCCGCATGATGGCAGCCGACCACGGGGTGATTCCCCTGGGTCTCCTTCACATGAGGAGACTCCAGAGGTGGTTTATTCGCCTACGCATCGACCCCGTGCGAGAGAAGAGGCGCATGGTGGCCATCCCTCTGTCCGTGGGTTCAGACTTAACCTATTGGAAAAGTCCCCACGTCCTGTCAGAGGGTGTGGCCCTGGGCAGAGTTACGTCACACATCTCGGTGTTCACAGACGCATCTCTCTCAGGGTGGGGAGGAACGTGCATGTCTCAGGCAGTGGGGGGACAGTGGCCGGCTCACATGTCCTTCCACATAAACGTGCTGGAATTGATCTCCGTACGGAGAGTAATTCAGCATTTTGCCCCGTTGCTGCAGAATCAGCATGTATTGATTCACACAGACAACAGAGCCGCGGCAGCCTACATCAATCGCCAAGGCGGTGTACGCTCAGCGCAGCTTCTGAACACAGCCAGACGGCTGTTGATCTGGGCACGTGCACACTTGCTCTCCATCAGAGCACTGTATGTGCCCGGCGAATTGAACAAAGGGGCAGACCTCATGTCCAGAGGAGGTCCTCGCCAGGAGGATTGGAGCCTACATCCCGAGCTGATCGCCCAGGTTTGGAGCCGGTTCGGGAGGGCGGAGGTGGATCTGTTCGCCGCACGCGGGAACGCGCAATGCGCCCTCTGGTTCTCCCTGTCAGCGTGGGACCACCCCCCCCTGGGGGTGGACGCGTTCGCACATCGTCCATGGCCCAGGGGACTGCTGTACGCCTTCCCACCAGTCCCGCTGATTCCTCGGTTCCTGGACCGAGTGCAGGAGGAGCGGCTGTCAGTGATCCTAATTGCCCCGGAGCGCACGGGCGCTTCCTGGTTTCCATGCCTACAGCGTACGCTGTCAGGCAGGCCGTGGGAAATTCCGTGGCGCGGGGACGCTCTCTCGCAGGTGGAGGGAGCGATCTACAGTCACCCACTGATAGGCCAGCACTTATGGGCATGGCCCCTGAACGGGAACACTTAGAGAGGTTGGGTCTCTCTCAAGATGTTGTACGCACCATTCAGGGAGCTAGGGCCGCGTCTACCAGAGCGTCCTACACAGCCAAGTGGACAGCGTTCCAGCGTTGGTGTGTAGAAAAAAGCCTGGACCCCACTACGTGCCCCCTGCCTCACGTGTTGTCATTCCTCCAGCTGTTGTTGGACAGGAATTTGGCTTTCAGCACAATCAAGGTACAGTATATGCAGCTGCCATATCATCTTGTCACGTGGGTTTCGGAGCCGGGACGTTGTTCAGTCACCCCCTGACGAAACGTTTTCTGCAAGGGGTAAGAAGACTCAGACCGGTATCACGCGCACTGGCGCCTCAGTGGGATTTGGCTTTGGTGTTACGAGCACTAAGCAAAGCCCCATTTTAACCTTTAGAGCAGGTTCCCCTTAAAATGTTATCAGCCAAAGTAGTACTGCTTTTGGCTCTAACATCAGCAAAAAGGGTGAGTGATTTATCCGCTCTCTCTGTGGCCCCGTCATGCCTCCGGATCCAAGGAGATGGCAGTTCGGCTGTGCTGCGTCCTAACCCAGCCTTTATGCCAAAGGTCATCACAAGCTCTTTTAGGTCAAGAGTGATCACCCTGGATGGGTTTTTTCCGCCTCCTCATAAATCGGAGGAAGAAGCCACATCTCATCTCCTCTGTCCGGTGCGCGCGCTGTCCTGCTATGTGGCGCGCACGGCGGCCTGGCGCCGTTTTCAGCGCCTGTTTGTGCATTATAGAGAGCGCTCAATCGGGCAACCTCTGTCTGCACAACGGCTGTCACACTGGCTGTGTGAGGCTGTGTCACAGGCATATGTCTCCTCTGGGGTGGAGCCCCCGGAGAATATCAAGGCGCACTCCACCAGAGGAATTTCCTCCTCCACGGCGTTGCACGGAGGAATGTCAGTGGAAGATATTTGCACGGCTGCATCTTGGTCTTCCCCCTGTTCATTTATTCAATTTTATTTGAGAGATGTCTCCCATTCCTCTCTGACGCACCCTGTACTGGGTGTCCTGTCGGAGTGAGTGACGTCAGGGATCCAGCTGTGCGCCTCTCTCCTGCCTTTCGGCACGCGGAGAGCGGCCCCATTATCCCTCTTATAGGGGGGAGATTCCTTTTTCGTCTGACACACTTTGTACGGAGTGCCTGGTCAGAGTGAGTGATGTCAGGGATCCAGCTGGGCGCTCTCCTACCTGTCTGATACGCAGAGAGCTGCTGTTCCCACTCTATGATCGCTGGACAAGGTGGGACCTTCGTCTCTACTTTCTCACAGCGGCCGGTATGTATTGTTCCCAGCCTTCACCCCGTCGGGAAAATAGGCATGTTTTGCTATGTTCCAGGGACGGTGATGCGCCATTACGCATGGCACATCAGGCATTATTGAGCAGTTATTGAGCAGGTGTGTCTGTGCTTCTAGTGCCGGGTGGACCTAGTGGGACGCAGACTACATCATGCTTCGCCCTTAACCCAATAGCGATAGCCTTAGAGGGCGAAGCCATATACGAAATAGAACTGAGGTTACCTACTGTAACCCCAGCTTCTATGAGTAAATGGTGCAGCCCTCTAAGCGCTGGGCCCCACTGGCTCTACGAATAGCTGAAGAAAAGTTATTTTGTATGGGAGCAGATTGCCGGCCTCCTTCCTATTTATACCGGAAGGAGGCCCGAGGGTGGGGCCCACCTTGCGGGTGGGCGTGGACTAAAAGTGTTTCAGTGCTGCGCGGGGGCGCAGGGGGATTACCCAATAGCGATAGCCTTAGAGGGCTGCGCCATTTACTCATAGAAGCTGGGGTTACAGTAGGTAACCTCAGTTCCATGTAAACATAAAAAATAAACTCTTGCGCCCAGAGGCCTGTACTACGAAGCTGGTTCAACCTAACCTGGATATGTTTGAGTTAGCCGGTTGGCCTAATCTAAAACATACGCGCTCTTGCTAAACTGTACTATGACGTGGGTTATCAAGTGGATCGCTCAAGCCAGCCGTGCCCTATCTAGTTTGGTGCGCGTTCACATGAAAGGGGTGGTGTTTGGAGCATTCAACCAATCACAAACATGGAGAAGCGTACTGACAGCGCAGCGTCATACTTCCTGAATGAAAAGTCAACTATAATATTAGACATATGAAGAAGTTAAACTTTAAACATCCATGACTCACACTTTATCCCGGATAAAAGCCACATAGCTGCACCTGCAAGTTGAATACAGCTGGTAAAAGAAAAAGTGTTTGAATGCGTACATTAACAGGTTTATGATATCACTGCCCCGTCTAAGACACGAGTGGATCTGACTTTAATTACATTTGTCTCGAGTGCTTCGTCAACTTAATGTGTTGCTTCAAATAATACTTCTGCATACAGTATGTGACACTGTGAGTGTTGCACGGCCAGATATGGCTCGGCTGACTCAGATAAGGAAATATATGAAACATTTTGATGTGATATGCCATGGACTGTAGGCTACTTAATGTTACTCTGATCCGGTTACTTATGTTGTGGCAGATATTTAAGTAAGCTTTCTTAACGCTAATGTTATAATAGTCAGATTGCTCTGAAGATGGGAGGTGATATTCTATTAATGTTCACGTTCACACAGTCGGTGATTTTTGCCGGCCGTCTTTCCTGCAACGGCAGCTTTTCTGTATTTCCTTTCTCCTGTAATAGGACTTGATTGCTTTAAACTCCGCACACTGAGCTCTGATTGGTCAGCAGGCAGTGCTTTCACTGAATTGAGCTCTTAGCCTGCAACCTAACCTGGTCCCGACCAGGTTAGCCGCACAGCATAAGTTACCATGGAGATCTAGCCTGATAAAAAGAGAACCAGCGTCGTAGGACCGGAAAGCCCAAGTTTTCCCTGAAGTTAGCCGGCTAAGCGAAAATCCTGCTTCGTAGTATACCCCCCAGGTGAGATGAAAATGAAAAAGATTAACCGTCTGTGTGTGCCTTCTTAATCGTTTGTTTTGGTCCCTCACTTCCGCATCGCTTCTCATGCACTGACTCGCTAAGCTGAACAGCCAATCAGAGTGATTTCTTTGTCCCGACTTTTTCTGACCTCCCGCGGGAGGTGTGAAATTGTGCCGTAAAGCAACGACGGTGCGGGACACACCAACCTGAGTAGGGCGCCGCGAATGCCTGACTGCCTCTGACGGCCTCTGACTCCCAAAATCGGGTAGGTGTGTCAGGGCCTTTAGACTAACAAGTGTTTTTCTTTGCCATGCCTCAATGTTAAATTTAAATAGTAGTCTGATTCAATCAATATCAAGTTCTTAAACAAAGAAAGTTTAACCCATCTGCCTACATTTAAAGATGAAGCTCATGCATGTATGCATGGTTGAACATAGGCATTCACAACTTTTTTGCATGCCATTTGTACAGTGTTGTTTTGCCATCTGTGTCTCACTACTTTTAGCTCTTGATGTGTTTCTGCACCAGGGTTGCTAAGGATGATTCCTGTAAATGTTGTGTTCTATTAAGAGATTAAATCATCTTGATGTTCATGTAGGCCTTTTGGAAGCAAGTCATCGCCATGTGAAAATGTCTGCACGGCCCTTTCCGCGTTGACTCCATGAGTCCCGAGGCAGAGTGTGCGGCACGTTCTTCCAGACGGCCAGCTTTGCAGTCATCCACTGACTGCCCACACACAAAAAAAGCTCTGCTCCGCCTGTTAACGGCTGACGTCCAAGACCAATCAACAGTGGAAGGTCAAGGCTAAAGTGTTTACAACGCTGGATACGGATGATGCATTCCTCCACGTTTAATTCCCTGAACTCTCCCCTATGTAGCGACAAGTCCAGTTACCATTAATCACAGATTTAGGAGTTTAGAGATGATAAACCCCCTCTTGTTTTTGGTGAACCGGTGCCCTTTAAGACTTATCCCATGTGGGGAGCTGAAAGTTAGCCAATTGGAGATGAATTGAGAGAGAGTATGGCCAGGAGAGGCCTGCTGTGTGTGCAAAGCCACCAGGATATAACTGTTTATGGCACAGTGGGAGACAGTGGCTGACTAGCTGCCACACAAACAAATATCGTACATGTACAGCTCTCTTCTAAACTCTTTACCCCCTCTAACCAACCAATGGCACCATATCAGTATCTGTTAAACCCACCAAGTGTATACAGTGGTAAAACAATAATGACAGTCTGTGCTTGATGATGCCAAATGAAGACCCACACACATAAGGATGTTCAAAAAGTGATGTCCCTTTCCTGAAAATGTACTTTTGTAATCTAAAATTAGCTATACTTCAGTGAAAAAATACATCAGAGGTCAAATATTATTGAGTATTTTAGAATTGTGTTGAGATAGATTATTGTCTTCTAGGAAACGCAGTAGCACTCTTGGCAGAGTCAATATGTAGTGTAAGCTCATTATGCTAATGTGTGCTAGTGTTTGTGATCTAAAAGTACACTGTAGCTTCTCTCTCACATCCTTCTGCAATGTCCTACTGGTGTTTGTCAAAGAGTCAGTGAGCGTACACATCCAGGAATGTCACGCCCTGACCTGTTGGCCCCGACAACGTAAAACAAACACAACATTATAGTTTGGGATAATGCGAATACATGACAGACTACGTGGACATTTTCAGAAAAAAACACATAGTATAGTATGTTGAAAAAATGCAAAGAAATTACAGTATAGTAAATGGATTTTTTCAGAATCGTATTAATGTCGAAAATATGCCAAAAAACGACATAGTATAGTATTTCTATATTTTTTTAAAAACACAACATACACCGCATGTTCAAATTATGCAAAACGACACATATGTCGAAAATTATAATAAAATACGTCATGTCGAACATTTCAGATAAAAACACATAGTACAGAATGTCGAAAATAAGCAAGAAAATAACGTATTTCAAAATATTCATAGAAATGATAAGTATAACTTAATTCAATAGTTATTATTAACTTGTAAAAAAAAGTTTTACCCAAATAAAACTATTATAAATTAATACAAAATAGTAAGTTCAACTTAATTAAACAACTATTGTTAAATTAATGAAAAATGGTTATTAGTACAACTCAATTAATAAATATTATGGCCAAATAAAAAATAGGAAATAAAAAATTGCAGGCAATTTGTATACGAAACTGAGGACTTTAGGTTGGTTTGATTCTGTGAAAACAGACAACATAGTGTAGTATGTTGAAAATATAAGAGAAAAAAACAGAGCATAGTATGTCAAACATTTCATAAAAAAGACGCATAGTATGTTCATAATCTCTTAAAAAAACGTCATGGTAAAGTAAAACGACGTAGGATAGTACGTCAAAAAACATTAAAAAAGAATGAAATATAATAGTCAGTCGAAAATTCCCCAAAAAACAACATAATATAGTATAGAAAATATCAGACAAAAACGTCACAGAAACGTCACAAACGTCATGTTGATAATATACTATACAATATCATACATTAATATTATTATATTTTTAATATTAATTAAAAAAGACACAGTATAATATGTCGAAAAATTGCTTACAAATTTAATAGAAAAGTATGGGGAAAATATGTCAAAAAAAACGTAGTATGTCGTGTTGGTAGCTCTGCCCAGGTGTCCTGCATTGCTGCAAGGAGATGCACGATGGACACATGGAAAATGAAGTGCTTAAAAGTTCCAGTGCCAACAGCAGAAGAGAGAGGTCTCTGGTGCTGGGGCTGCTGGTGTTTCTGCCTTTCAACCTAGGATTTTTATTTGTATATTTTGTATATGTTCTTGTAATAAATGAATTTGACTGTTTCAAAGGCATTCTTCTGTGGTGTATTTGTTTCAGTGGTAGAATTTTATTGTTGAAAAAATGCTAAAAAATGACATATTTACATATGTAAAGAATATGCAAAAAGACATCATCGTAAGTCACAATGTTCAGAAAAAACAACATAGTATGGAATTCATTTCAGAAGAAATTACACAGTATACTATTTCAAAAATATACAAAATGGCTATGAGTATAGCATGTCGACATTTTCTGATAAAAACGTTCAAGTATAGTATGTCGAAAAAAGGCATAGCAATGATATAATAAAGTGTTGAATATGTAAAATACCTTCATAGTACAGTATGTTGACATTTCAAAAAGAACAACATAGTAAAGTATATATAAAAAATATATATAAAAAACACTGGTATGTCGAAAAAATCACAGAAAAAAACTTCACAGTATAGTATGTGATAATATCCCAAAAACGTTACCAAAAAAACGATATACTATACTAATGTCCAAAATATGAAAAGAAAAAACTCATACGTATGTCCAAAAAAACGAAATCGAGTAGTATGGCAAACATTTGCAAAAAATTACACAGTACGTCGAAAAATAGCTGGACTTCGACGGCGTTGCAGTGGAAGTGGAGGCCATGGTGGCATATGATGTTACTGAGGGGGAGAAGGTACAGGATAAAGAGGAGAGGCCCAAGCACTGTACCTTGGGGGACGCCTTGGGACAGGGTAGCGGAGAAGGAGATGCAGATGTTGATGTTGAAGAACTTTGGTCTCCTGGTGAGATAAGTCAGGATAGGGCAGTATCTGTGATGTTGATGGCGGTTTCGAGATGGGCTGTTTCGGTGCTGTGTTGTGAACGGAAGTTGGATTGGAATGGCTCATACAGTACAAGTTATAGGAGTTGAGGTGGGTTTTCAGTTGGATGGAGACTACGCGTTCCAGTATTTTTGACAGAAAAGGGAGATTTGAGATGGGTCGGATATTACCCTTTTCTCCAGGTTTTTGGAGGATGGAGGTGACAGTAGCCAGTTTTAGTGATTGTAGAATGTCATAAAATGTCATAAAAAGTCCTTATTTAGGCGACACAAGGGTATGATCTCTTAGGCTTATCAAAGCTGATTCCTACAATAACTTGTCAGTTAGATTGGCACATCTCATCTACTACTTCACCTGTGACCATCGCACCAACTTTCACCGTTCATTAACCCCAGACTGCCGACCTCTGACTCGCACCACCGTTCACCATGTGGAGGATTACATGCCTGAGACGCACATTGTGCTACAGGTCAGTGTCCAATGATAACCCACACTGACAGCCTTCCTAGATGTAAGTAGAGTCATCCTGGCGGAGTGCAGGGATCCTTCATTAAGAATTGTACAAAGCCCTATTTAACCTTTGACCTCACTTAGACCAGAACTCATTATCTGGATTAACGCACATAGCGGTGTAGATTTTTTTTGGACTATTTTTGCCTTCCAAAGAAGCAGCATCAGTACTTATAATAAAGTTAAAAACCCACAAAAAAAGTTTTTATGAAGGATGCATTTTTGCCATAACCAAGTAGTTTAGTAGCTTAACGTAGCTTAGCTTAGTTTAGCTTACCTTGCTAAGTATCCAAGTAAACAACCAGACAGGCTCAAACAAGAATGAAAATGTGATGAATACAAAACATTTAAACAATAATATAATATAAAGTAAAATAACATAATACAATATGACCCATGCATCTAAGGATTCATGTGAGTGTACCAACAATTTCTACGTTGTATTTACCCAAGTGTCTTGGCCTGGTTGGAGAGCAACAGTAAAACAAAGTAGGATTTGGGGTATCCTTGTCCCTGCTCTGTTGGTGTGTGAGGTGATGCTGGAAGGTTTTGATGTACTGGATGCTACAGTACATTTGTTCAGACGGGCCGGCTGTGTTAAGGCCAGGAGGGACACAGGCAGTTGGGGGATTGTCTGAACGACATGAAAACACACGTTTTTCTCTGTGCTTCTCAAGGTCAGGTGGCATAAAGGACTGCAAGTCAAATAGTCTGTCCCCTTGCATCTATCTTGGGAAATAGTTATAGTTTTCCAAGAGGATGAGAGTTAGGTTGCATACTCCTTTAAACTGGCAATGTGCATGGAATATAACGGTCTTACTTTGGCGCTTAATTAAAGGACGAAATGGTTGATTTTGCAACCAACTCAACAGACACAAACAATCCCTCTCACTTTTTCACTACAGGCCCAAATGTCATTCAAAGGCAAATACAGTTATTTTGTCCTTCACAGCAGCACACTTCCTCAGACTGCGCAAACTGCCCGGCGTTTTTTGATTGATCATGTATTTGTATCTATTCATAGAGGCCATATTCATCATTCCAATTTGTCAAGTTGCTGGAGTTAATTATGTGCAGGAGAGCCGGGGAAAAAGAGGACAGCCTCGTGTGTGGACTCATCTGAGGTTTTCCCTTTCTCACCTCGGCTCCAAACGAGCAGCCAGAGCTTCAGTGGGCGACAGGAGCGGCTTGGCACCATGGGTAATTAGTGTGATGAATGCTTTAGCAGAACAAATAGTGGCAGTCGCCTGTCTCGCTCATCCTGTGGCTGTGCTGTCGTAGCTCAGGGGCCGCGGGCTCATCAGGGTAATGGATGATTCTGCAACAGGACCATCCCTCAACCAACAGCGCCACTAATGCTAACAGGAAACACAGAGTTTTACAGGTTTCCTCCCTGCCTCAAATATGGTGTCTTACTTCCCTGGCATCTATACTGGTAATGGATGTCAAATGCATGTTTGGAAGGTTACTGACAATCAATAACTCTGGAAATATGTAATCAGCAAAGTATTTTTCCAAGAAAATGCAAAGGAATTACAAACTATAAAAATAATTTGGTATTTATTTCTCCCAATAGAGCCTCTCAGGACTGTATATGTAGATATGCAAACATCTTCATACTAATTCTCTGTGGGATTATTTTCACTGCATGTGGTGTAGATCCGTTGCTGCTGAAATGATGGATCACATTATTAGATTAGAAGAGAGCAAGGACAGCTAGCAGCTGGATTTTATTTCACATCTTGTATATATGGACCTTTTCTGCATGGAAGCCATAATTGGGCTGTTGTCACTGAGTCAGATTGTTTTTTTTTAAACAATGCAGGAAACCTTGCAATAAATCAGGTCAGCTGTCGGAGCCATGTCACAAGACATCCATTAGTCAAATATGCAGAATAACCATTTTGCATACAATGTAAAGAGGAATACATAATAATTTATTTGCAGCAAGAGAAGTCCAGATATCCTCATTTGTCCAACAAATGAAGGGCATATGGTGATTTTGTCTTGTGGATGAACCTGAAGGCGGAGGCAGCCATGACTGTTTGGCTCTTTGAGCTGTCATTTCAGGACCAGCTGATGGCCTGTGCTTACTCTGTGCCTTGACTCTCAAACCCACTGTGACAGTGAATAATATGCGGCACGTAAGGCTGGATCCTAAGCCATGTCATCCGTGTAGTGGAAGCTGAATGGGTTGACTGTCACAGACAGGTAATCCATATCAGAAAAAGAAAAAAAAAACAAGATGAGAGAATTGTTTAGATAGCAGGCCAGAGCCACGACTAACAGAGCATGAAAGATAGGCAAGGTCGTGGAAAGGTTACTCCTGGGTCCAGGAGGTGAGACTTTGGGGATGCGGACATGTCAGTTCAGCAGTGTCCTCAGGTCAATGTGAAGACAAGTGGAAGACACATTTCTCTGTCAGCACGCAGAGAGCCCGCACGGGTTCAGGCTTTCGACGTGAAGTCCTAAGTCATTGAGTCAATAGCCAAGGAACATGACACAACCTCTCACAGTCACTCGGCATCAAGCGGAACAGGGAATGGCATGCTTTCCATTTCACTGCACTGTGGCCCCGGCAAGACCCCTCTGCACTCGAGAAACAGGAGAGCTCTCAGCCCCGGCTCTCGCATACAAGCAACGCTGAGCCCTGGCCCCGAACATGGCTCCCTCAAACAGCGGTACAAGGTGATCCACCGGTCAATCCATAACCCCGGTTATTATCTCCACTGGCTGCCGTAAAGCGCGGCAGGGAAGCCCATGGATAACCACAGGGCTTGGATGACAGGGAATTTGATCATGGCAAAGCACAAGCACATTCCAATTGAACTGATGTCAGGATTTATCTTCTTCTGTCAGTGCGTTTAGAAATAACGTTTCGCCCTAATTGACCAAGCATTCGCCCAGTGAAAACAGCCCTTTATCACAGGCATGGTATACAGGAAACCGAATCACATTACATCGAAAAATGGTTGAAAAATGGAATTTCTTATTTTCTCCAAATCATTATTGCACAATGAATGACCCCCATGTCACGGTATGCAGATGTACATTTGCATTTTAGTTTCCTTAATAGATTGTTTGGTTGAACTACTTTTTCGTGTCATGAGAAAGTAACAAGGATGTTTGTCAAATTAAAGCAAATTTGAAAAGATTGTTCCACTCACACAACCCTGTAGGGTCCCAAACCCCAATAGTGAATGCACCTTATACAGGGAGGCATATTCATAATCATTTGACTGAACATTGCTAATGCTTCTGTGCCTTGCATGGTTTTAGCCACAATGGAATGGCTCTAGGGATGGCAAAGTTGGTTGGTCCACCACTTTGTTCAAAATTATAATATCTCAAAAGATATTAAATGGAGAGCCATCAAACGTTATACAGACAACCATTGTCCCCAGTTGATGAATCCCAATGACTTTTGAAATACCTTGACTTTTTCTCTAGCATGGCCATGAGGCTCACACTTTTTCTCAATGTCTCAACAGCTCTTGGATAAACTCAAGAAATTTGGAAGAAATATGAATCCCCCCAATCTAAACGCCCATGGTGTCAATACTCTACACCCATACATTCTGTAATTAACATTATCTTCTGTCTATTGCCACTTTAAAATAAGCATAGTAATTGTCGGTGCCTGAAAAGATTCTCAGAGTCACAATGACTCTATGGCTGCAGAAATGTTTAACACAACTTATCATCTTGACGTGTTAACATTATCTAGTGAAAAATATTTCTGGCTGGTTTGACAGTGTAGGTGTCCCGTGGGTGAATAATTGATGGAATTCATGCATACTAAATATGAAAACTGATATTTCAATGGTGTGAAAACCACCTCTCAGTGACAATGAGTTTCAGCAGGAAATCATCATAGTTGTGAGGCAAAAGAAAATGTCATTTTAAAAACAAAAATAGTATATTTAATGTATTTACAATAAACATACAATCATGTAATATTTTTCAAGAAATATACAGAACATAAAACGGCATATCTAAAAATCTTTAGTGATGCTTGGAAAATATAGGTGATGTTTTCTTATTTCAATGCCCTTTTCTTTTCAAAGAGCCATGAAATTCACACATTGAATATCACCCACAACATAAGCAAACACATCACTCGAAAACCGTCACTAACATGGTTAGCACGTGGTTTCACTTTAATCAAAGGCAACATGCTGCCTAAAGGCTCAAACCAAAGGTTTATCTGTCTTCATACGAAGAGTTTGCTGCCAAAATAACATCCGTCATTTAAAAAAAAAATGGACCATTCGTAATAAATAAATGATCGCAACAAAAACAAATCATGGGACTATTTACAGATTAATTCTCCATTGATGTTAAAATGTCTCTTGAATGATAAAGCTCAGGACTTGTTTTGCCCAGAAATGTCGTATTTTGGCAGTAAACTCTTCATATGCCCATACTTCTGTCACTAAAGATTCCGCTATAAAAGTCAACCTGCTGTTACCACCAGGCAAGGTCATCAAAAGAGAAAAATAAGAAAAATAGGATGTAAAAAAACATTTTATATTTATGCTCCAAAGTTATTTTCACATCACAAGGCAAAACAGTCCTGTCGCCGCAGGTGAATACAAGGTCAAGCGAGCGCCGTCACACTGGCCAGCGCGTTAGACAGACCTAGAATATGTTGGCTTTTTCTTTGCAAGTGTTGAATATTACACTGCACAGGTTGATATGGCACAACATCAGGAAGTCTCAGAGTAGAGCTCAATATCCAGGCACTGCTATCAGTGAAGATCGGCTGATTTCTCTACAGTCAACCTCATCTACTTTACAATGTCAGGCGGAGGCTCAACATTGGTGCCACTTGTTTCAAGCAAAGTTTTGTTTTTAGTTGGACCAAAGCAACAAACAGTTATCAGCTTTGCCACTGATGGAAAGAGAGATTAATCTAAAGTAGACAATACCTTCACTAGTAGAAAAGTTCTACATATTAACAGTTATTACACCCTAAATAATATGGTTTTCTAGACCCATATACAATACTTTATAGGCAATATGTTTTTGGGACACTTTTTGTATGATATGGTGAAAGTAAGTGGAGGGATATCACAGAAAGGCTACATACAGCTGGAGGATCTGCTCTGAGCTCCAGCGTGGTAAAGACAAAGTTCTCTGCAGGACATTACAGAAACACTTCTATGGTGTCACTTTGGCACTTGTATGGCACTATTATGTACAGAGGAGTCAGCACTATGACACACTGGACGTTACAGATATCAAAGACAGCGCCACCTGTTGGGGGTTACGGAGGAGGAGCTGGTGGCCAGCTGGTAATGTTACTTAGCAGCCTTAGAAACTCTCTTTGCAATTGTTTGTACATCCTAGCAAAATGTCCTGCTGTCCTGTATGTCCTGCTAGGAGCCAATCTTCCCATCAGTCCAAATCTTTGCCTGGAAAAAATAATCAGTGCCCGAAAAATCATTCCATTTTAAGTATTTAAGTTTTACTACTATGCTAAAAATCTGTATGTATAGGCTACTCTCTTTGTTCACATCACAACAGGCAGACAGTAGTCTGGTCTGGCATGGCTCTGTGTAGGTCCACTGTTGATCTCCAACATTTTCTAACAACTGTCTTTTCCCCCCCATTTTATATATGATTTAATATTTATGATGCTGAAGCATCGTCAAAGTACAGTTTAAATCGTATACTATTAGTTCATTGAAGTGCTAAACTAAGAGCACACGAGTAGTTTGGATCGAAGATAAATTCCACAAAAAAAGTGCTCATAAAACTTGAGCGTTAGCATAAAATGAGACTGAATCATGGAACTTTCACTCAAAAGAATAGTCTGACATTTTAGGAAAATACGTTTTTTGCGAGCATTAGATAAAAAGATCCTCTCTCGTTCCTGACCGGTAAATATGAAGCTACTGCCAGTAGGTGGTTAGCTTAGCTTAGCACACAGATGGGAAAAACTGTCGGAGGAAAGAGCTTGCGTTGGTAATGAAATACACCTATAGTAGATTCAAAGCTAGTCTATTAAGACCTTATGTCTAATTTGTTCAACCTGAAAAAGAAAAAAAATGTACGATGGGTTTTGTGCATGACTTTAACTCATGGACAAGGCAGGCTAGCAATTTGCCTCTATTTACATTCGTTATGCTAAGCTAATCAGCCACTGGCTCTAGCTTTATTTTTACCGTACAAACATGAGATTGGTATTATCTTCTTGTCTAATACTGGGCAAGGGACTCACCATATTTCCCAAAATGTAAAACCACACCTTTAACATCATAGGGAGTAAATCTATAGCGATGTTGAGTGGCTGGACAAAGGTCCATATTTTTGATGCAAAACATATTAGATACTTACAAAGTAAGCCAAGAAAACCAATATATTTTCTATATAAACTGGATATGTCAGAAATCAGAATCCCAAGGAATTCGGCAAAAAAAGAAAAAATTCTGTTTAGACAATCACTGCAGTGTGAGTGATTATGAGTCAGCTGAGGTTCAACATCATAATGCAGTATGCATTATAAAGCTTTTCCATGGTCTAAAATAGAATTTGGAGGCCATTGTAGTTACATTTCAATTGAACCGTAACCATGGCCGCCAAACCACAGAGTCTGTGCAGCTTAGTGACATACTGAATATGTATTTGTATCATTGCATGCATTACCAGCATGCTTTAAATTAACTAATTATGTCTGGACACTGTGCGTCATGCTGTGCTGTGTCTGCTGACAGCTAGCCCATCACAATCATCACGTCTCAGTGCCCGGACTTGGCGTTCCCCTTAAATGCCTTCACACTCTCAGTGTGTACGCACGTGTGAGCTTTGCTGCTGTAACTGATTCTATTACTGAAGACCCCCTCCCCCACAGCCTCCACCTGCTCTGACCCCACTGCATCCAAGTACCCTGGAGAGTCTTATATGCAATGGTCCCTGCTTGTTATTTATCCTGGTGCTGTGTATTCCATGCATTACTGCTGCGGGGGGGGCGTCCCCAGGAGTAGAATACCACGACCAAGTGAAACTGTATTTCTGTCTAATTTTGTGAGTGTTCCTGGCTGGAGTTATAACGGTTCTACGGGTCTAATCAGTGAGAGTGGTGAAACTGAATGTCACAGGTTCAGTTACTGAATCGACATTCATTGTTTGACAACCAAACCCCTGTTTCCTCTCTCATAGTCCATTGCTTTTAATATCGTAAGCTAAACACCTAGAATTTCTTTGTTAAATATATTTACTTTTAGAAGTTGGACCTAATTTGTATACATTTTAAAGAGAAAAGACTGACTATAAATAAATGCTGTGAAGTAAAATTAAAATAAAAACAGTCTTGTCCAGCATTCATAGTAAAACTCCACACTATGACACAGTAAAGGGATAATTAATACATACCAAGTCAACACTCTTCTACCTTCCACAGATCCTAAAATACCCTCTAGAACAATGCAGGCCAATTACAGTGAAATGTATCGAACAATCTTTATCATTATTTTTTAAATCTGAGCAATATGTGCAACTCAAAGTGAAGAGTTTTGTTCCAAAATGAGATATCCACCCTTTGAGGCACCATGGCCTATGCTCTTGCCAAATAAAAATCAGTTTCTGAAATCTATAAATATTGTTGTTGTATAAGATATAACAATACATTATTTATGAAACTGTCATTAATCTTCCATTAATTTGGTTTGTTTTTAATAAAGAAGGTTCCATAATATACATTATTTACTTTTATATATTGCTTTATTATTTCCCCATTATTCTTAATTATTCCTTCCTACTTATACTTCTTGTTGCTTCTTGCTTAATGTGTTGTGCATTGGCCTCTGTAATCAATGCATATCTCTCTTTCATTATTTGTGAAGTTAAACAGCTGAGTGAGATCTGTATGTCTGAAAAAGTGCTGCAAACACGAGCTGAAATATGATCAGCTAATGATAAACGCCGAAGCTAAACTACAATCATTTCTATCTGTCATCAGACCTGAGAGGTACTTCCTTCTTAAAGGAAAATAAACTGTCTAATAAAGCTTATGAAAATAACACATATCAGATTGCTGCTTCTCAAAAAGCTCTTATCTCCTTATAAATCTGAACCTAATGACTGCAATTTTAACTGAGCTGTTAATGAGGTTGAACTAAAGAAGATGTCTGAGGGGCGTGCTGGCTGATTAGTGGTGTGATGAATTAACTGCTGAGTCATTCCTTTCCCAAAGTCAATCTGTATTCTACTGCCAAATTAAGAGTCAGTTTATGACAAAAAAGGACCAGATATCTGTATTTTAGCAAAAAAGTGCAATGAGGATATAGAGCATTTTGGGAACACCCCTTAATTTTTTTCAATATGTCTGATGTTTTAGGTGAGAAGACCCTTACTGAGAACATTCTTCTACACTGATACGACACCAAAGAAACAACAGATCAGTTTCACATTAACCACCTCAGCTCCAGTCCCGGTGCAGACCTCCACTATAAAACTGACTCCATGTTGTCACTCATATCTTGGTCCTCCAGGTTGTAAATTAACTTTGTCCTGTTGGCTGGGTTCTGGGTGATCTGCTTGCCCAAATTGTCCAGAGTCACATTGGAGGCGAAGAGTTCGGTGGGCGTGAGGTAGCCCTCGCTGTTCTTGATGTATTTCCTGTAGTTCTTTCTCAAACACTGCCACGTGGTGGCGTACAGGATGAAGGCAGAGGACTTGAGGGCGATGGCGATGCTGACATACAGGTGCCTGTAGGCCACGTTGTCGTACAGCATGCAGGCTCCCTTCTCCCCGCAGACAGAGCTCCAGAACAGACAGGTGGAGTCGATGCCCATGCCGAAGATCAGAGGGGGGGGGGATGAAGCCTGCGGCAGGAGAGAATGGTGCACAGAGAGCAGGTGAGGAGTTCAACAAGCATAGCATTTACATGTGTCTTATATCCAGACAGATGAGGTTCGTTTTAAAGGGGCCCTTCTATGCTCTTTCCAGGTTCAAATGTGTATTATGTGCCTCTACAGTTACATGCTTTAATGTACAAAAAGCATGGTAAGAAATATAAAGATATGTCTTATCCTGCCTGTGCCTGGAAAAAAAACTCCCTCTGTAGACCATTTACATGCATAAAAACCTATAACACACTACAGGAAAGGGAAAACCCCCAAAAGCAAAATAGGGCTTGTTTAAAGGAAATCCCAGATTTTGAATGGTTGAGTCTTTTTTAATCATTCTATCAGGGCAAACTCTTTTGAATGAAATCAGTGAAAAGGAATTTGAAAGGCTAAACGCCAACAAACACAAACCCAGTTTGAAGCAGATTTGTTGTTACATCTACAATGATGTTCACTGTACTGCTCATGGAAACAGTCGAAGGACTTTTTTGGTCATGGAAACAGCCTAAGGTACCTCTAAGAGACCTTCTAGCATTTAAAGGAGAGTAAATGCCAAATAATCAGCCATCAAAACCCAAATGGCACAAGGTAACCAGAGAAAGGTGCATAACATTACTTTAAGGTTTCAACGCTTCAAGGTAAGTGTAGAAGCGTTTTTGTGTCGTAGGATTTAGTGGGGGATTATATTTGATTGCATAGTAGAAACTGAGAATACATCGGCATGTTAGCTTTCATTCAAGACGTCATATTAAAGTGACCAAGATATTGTGTTAGACAAAAAGATGAAATTATTGAATCTGTATTTTATTTATATTGAATTCTGACTATTATATTTGACAATGTTCTGGATTTATACGTACATTTGTATGTTGACACTAGAACCGCCAGAGGTCGCTGTATAGCCTACCTAAAACCACCAACGGGTCAAATGTACCCGCTTTTGATTTTCAAGGTACAATGTTCTTTTATTTATCATACAGAACAGTGAGTTTTGATCGCACTGGGATGAAACTTATACCAATAGAATCGGTGGACTCTCAGCTTTTCATATGATATAGTTTGTGCAGATAGCATGAAGTATAAAATATCGCAACCAGTGCTGATTTAAACGCTTGGTGTTAGACTTGTGTTTTGTTTAGGTACAAATCTCTCTCTTCTCTCTCATCTCTTCTCTTCTCTCTCTTATCTCTCTCTCTCATCGCGTTCTCTCTCTCTCTCTCCTCTCTCTCTCTCGCTCTCTCTCTCTCTCGCTCTCTCTCTCTCTCTCTCTCTCTTCTCTCTCTCTCTCTCTCCTCTCTCTCTCTCTCTCTCCCTCTCTCTCTCTCTAAGGAACAGCAGTAGACAAAAGGCGTTGCTATAGCAACTGGTCATGTTTACGCTGCATTTTCTGAGGTAAATATTACCCGCTGGCTGATATAGGTATAAATGGCAATTATTTTGGCGATTTTTACAATCTGACTTCATATTGACCATTTTTAACAACAGAGGGTGCTACATAACACACTTTCAGGAAAAGTCACTTGAATATTTTATTGAAAAAAAGTTACATACAATAAAAAAACAGCTGCAGGTAAAATTGACCCGTTGGCGGTTCTAGTGTTAAGATCACACAAGTCAGAAACAATCCTTTGCAGCCACAACTGGAATCTAATTATACATATAGTAACATACTAAGAATATAAGTTAGCCTAAATGAGCAGACATGAAAAACAGAAGAATATAATAAATGCATTACCTATCAGTCTCAGGAGTAGGAACAGAACTCCAAGGGCGTAAGACTTCAGCTCTGGATTTACAGTTCTGAAAACAAAGACAGATTGGAAAGACAGGAATGAGCATAATTGTATTGTACTGCTGAATAAAATAAAAAAAATCGGTTTATTCCTGTCTATAAATGAATAAGCACTATAGCAGGTAAAATAACAATATTTAAAAAAAATAAAAAAAAGTAGTCATTTCAGATTAGCCTATTTGGTACCACTTTACAATAAGACTACGCTTATATAAAGGGTTTACGAATAGTTTGTAATTAATTAATTAATTAGGTTGTGAACACTTTATAAATCATTAATAAGCGTTTATAAGACATGAGATAAACAGGGCAACTGTGACCGGTTGCTTGCCAAATAGTGAGCCCACATTTATCTGTACTGCTAAGCCTTATATTGGCTACTTAGCTTACTTCGTCTTCTTCATCAGCCAGCATCCTTGATGTCTGTTGTTCACTGAGTTGATTCTCCCCCCTTCCATCTTGATGTTTCTTGGCATCTCTTATGACCATTTATGAATGAGTTACTAACATTTATAACTGCCAAAAGGGAGCCTTATTGTAAAGTGTAAAACACATTCCCATTTATTAATGAGTAATATAACCATTTATAATTGGTAAAAGGGAGCCTTATTGTAAAGTGTGAAACACATCACCATCTATTGATGAGTCACTAACATTTATAACTACTGAAAGGGTGCGTTGTTTTTAAGTTTCATACACATGTCCATTTATGAATGAGTTATAACATTCACGCTGACTTAATACACATTTTTCACATGAAATGGAAAGTCAGATGCAACAGAACCAAGCAAAACATTGTATTCACACATGAAGAAAATCAGGACTCAAAGTAATGACTCTTTAGAATGACTGATACACATATTTAAACATAAAAGCTTTTCTCAGACATAAATGAAAGACTTGGTAAGACATAATGGTACTCAGACTGGAAAGGCGTTGTGAATATCTTTGAACAAGCGTCCAAGCAGTCCATCAGGGTGAGCAGAGCCAAGCCAAGATGACCATTCGATAACCTTGAGGTGTTCCTCCAACAAACTCTCTGTACGGTTTCCTCTCAGTCTACGGACATGTCCTTTGACGGTCGACCTAGCTCTTTCATTATGTTGGATATGACTGCCGTCTGGGGGTTCACCACCTTCTGTGGTTTATGGTGCAGTGGTTGTACCCCATGTTACTCAGCACTCTCCTGTATGCCCTCCATTCATCACTAATAATGCTACTTCCTGACTTAACATGCCATCTAATCAGAGGGACAAGGTGGCATCTTGATCGTTTCGCCACTAGTTTCAACACTAGTCTCCGCCTTTTGTCTTTAACTCCCATCATTCCGAAGAGCCATTTCTTCCTTCTCCAGGTATGTCCAAAGCGTCCACGAGCATAATAACAAAAAATAAATCATAACATCATCTTAGTTAACAACAAAATGCACACAAATTACAGTAACAATTGTTGCACATCCTGTTTCAAAATGCCATAATTGTTTATTAGGTGCATTGTATAAAATAATTTAAGGATAATTATACAGTAATGGTTCATATTGATTTGTATTTGTTATTCTCTTGTACAAGAAAGCCCAGTCTATAACTGCCAAACATAGGAACTGGGTACAGTACCTTCTCCCAGACACAAATACACAAATAAAATAGTTTACTTTATCAGCATTGGTATTACCAATGCTTACTATTTATTTGATACCAATTTGGTAATACAATTAATAAAAATAACACGGTTTGGGTTCTTTCTTCAGATATGACTGTGACGTTAACGTGTAAGCTCAACAATGAACTCCAGCTCAACCAACCATATTGTAATAACAGGGTTCATACACTTTTTCACCAATGATTTTCAATGACTTTTCCATGACTTCTCAATGACCTTTACCTCATTTTCCATGACCAAAAAAAAATTACCACTGAAAATGGTTTATTTGAACATGGAACAGGAAAATAAGGTCTGCATATGAAACATGTAGTGCCTATCTAAAACAAATCAAATAGTAGGCTTACTAGCTTCTACACGCTAAAGCAACTGTAGTCAGGGATGCAAACTCATCAGGTATGAAAAAGGTGACAAGGACCCGACCCCTGACCCCACGGGATATCGGCTTTAAAATGAGGAATAACAGGATGTTAGCAGTCAGAACAACTAAAGCAGCAGGTAATAATAACAGAAACGCCAAAGAGTCACATCTAATAGAAATATATAAAAGCATTTATTTTAATTGTGTAGCAGTCAGTTTATAATTTTGGCAGCACTGTTGAGCATTTTGAAAATGTATTGTCATGCCTCTGTGCAAGGCTTAGTCTTTCTATCTGTATAGCCAGTGGTGTAAAGTAACTAAGTTCATAAACTCAACAAGTACTATACATGGGTACAATTTTGAGATACTTGTACTTTATTTAAGTATTTCAATGTTTTGCTACTTTGTACTTCTACTCCTCTACAGTTCAGAGGTACATGGTGTACTTCTACTCCTCTACAGTTCAGAGGTACATGGTGTACTTCTACTCCACTACAGTTCAGAGGTACATGGTGTACTTCTACTCCACTACAGTTCAGAGGTACATGGTGTACTTCCACTCCACTACAGTTCACAGGTACATGGTGTACTTTTCCTCCACTACATGTATTTAATACCTTTAGTTACTCTACAGATGTGGATGAATGATGTGAAATCTAATCAAGTGTTAAATCAGACTTTAGTTCCACCTGGAGTAAATCCACCAGCTACCCTGCAGTATACAAAGTCATTCAAACTAGCTGCACCTTTACCAGCTTTGAGAACACTTTCATGTTCAATCATTAGAAAACATATCATATATATTATTCTGAAATGGACGAATCTGCACAACGACCACTTTTACTGTCGCTACTTTCACTAGATTTTGATGATAATACTGTTGTACTTTTACTTGAGTAACATTTTGAATGTAGGACTTTTACTGTAACAGAGTATTCCAACACTCTGGTATTTCTACTTTTACTCAAGTACAAGATCTGAGTACTTCTACTTCTACTACAAGATCAGAGTACTTCTACTTTTACTCAAGTACAAGATCTGAGTACTTCTACTACTTTTACTCAAGTACAAGACCTGAGTACTTCTACGTTTACTCAAGTACAAGACCTGAGTACTTCTACTTTTACTCAAGTACAATATCTGAGTACTTCTACTTTTACTCAAGTACAACATCTGAGTACTTCTACTTTTACACAAGTACAAGATCTGAGTACTATACTTTTATTAAGTACAAGATCTGATTACTTCCACTTCTACTAAAGTACAAGATCTGAGTACTTCTACTAAAGTACAAAATCTGAGTACTTCTACTAAAGTACAAGATCTGAGTACTTCTACTCGAGTACAAGATCTGAGTACTTCTACTTTTACTTATCTGAGTACTTCTACTTTAACTCAAGTACAAGATCTGAGTACTTCTACTTTTACTCAAGTACAAGACCTGAGTACTTCTACTTTTACTCAAGTACAAGACCTGAGTACTTCTACTTTTACTCAAGTACAAGATCGGAGTACTTCTACTTTTAAGAACAATATCTGAGTACTTCTACTTTTACTCTAGCACAATATCTATACTTATACCACCTCCGTTTATAGCCTATGAAAAAAACTATTAGAAAATGAAGGCTAAAGCTAACGTTAGCAGATAGTGACCATGTATGCTAGCTAGCTAGCTAGCTCAACGATTCCTTAAATGATATTGCGACAGAAAAACGTTTCAGTTCACATCACGCTCTGCCGCTCTGCTCTGAACACCTGAACGGCCCGTTCTAACAGCTGTTCACCAGCGGCTCAGTCTGTGCCACAGTGACTCCGCAGTTAACGAGCGCACCGTAGCTAATGTAGCTGACCCTCATCCCGGAGCAGCAGAGTTCAGCCGACAGGCAGGAAGACTCGAGCACGCAGCTCGCGCTTCATATATTAAAAAATAACACCATGCGCGTCATGATGGCACATAACAGCTCGCGACCGCAGATTATTTCGGTGATTAGATAAAATGTAAATTATATTTGACGCAACTTTAGTTGTGTGAGGCACCGGGCGGGTGTGGGGATACTCACAAGTCCCCGGTTGGGTGCTTCGTTGTTGGAGTTTACCCCAGTGGACGAGAGGGTCGCCTCCCTACGCCTGCGGGTTATGGGGGGGAAAACTCTGACTGTTGTGTGTGCTTATGCACCAAACAGCAGTTCGGAGTATACGGCCTTCTTGGAGACCCTGGAAAGAGTCATGTATGGGGCTCCTTAAGGGGACTCTTTAATCTTGCTGGGAGACTTCAACGCACATGTGGGCAATGATGGAGACACTTGGAGGGGCGTGATTGGAAGGAACGGCCCCCCTGATCTGAACCGGAGTGATGGTTTGTTACTGGACTTCTGTGCTAGTCATGGATTGGCCATAACAAACACCATGTTCGAACATAAGGATGCTCATAAGTGTACGTGGTACCAGAGCACCCTAGGCAGAAGGTCCATGATCGATTTTGTTATCGTATCATCGGACCTGAGGCCGTATGTTTTGGACACTCGGGTAAAGAGAGGAGCGGAGTTGTCAACTGATCACCATCTGGTGGTGAGTTGGGTCGAGTGGCGGGGGAAGCCTCTGGATAGACCTCGTAAACCCAAACGTGTAGTTTGGGTGAACTGGGAACGTCTGGAGGAGGCCCAAGTTCAGGAGGCCTTCAACTCACACCTCCGGCGGAGCTTTTCGGGCATTCCTGTGGAGGTTGGGGACATTGAACCAGAGTGGTCGGTGTTCAAAACCTCTATTGCCGAAGCCGCGGCGGGGAGCTGTGGTCTCAAGGTCTTAGGTGCCTCAAGGGTAACCCTCGAACCTCCTGGTGGACACCGGTGGTCAGGGAAGCCGTCCGACTGAAGAAGGAGGCCTTCAGGGATTTGTTATCCCGGGAGACTCCCGAGGCAGTTGCAATGTACCGACAGGCCCGAAGGGCAGCAGCCTCAGCCGTGGCCGAGGCAAAGCAGCGGGTGTGGGAGAAGTTCGGAGAAGACATGGAAAAGGACTTTCGGGCGGCACCAAAGTTGTTCTGGAAAACTGTCCGACACCTCAGGAGGGGGAAGCAGGGGACCATCCAAGCTGTGTACAGTAAGGATGGGACGTTGTTGACCTCAACTGATGGAGTGTTAGGGCGTTGGAAGGAACACTTTGAGGAACTCCTGAACCCGACAACTCCGCCCTCTATGTTAGAGGCAGAGCTGGAGTATGACGGGGGATCAACACCAATCTCCTGGGGGGAGGTCACTGAGGTCGTCAAACAACTCCACAGTGGCAAAGCCCCGGGGGTGGATGAGATCCGCCCAGAAATGCTGAAGGCTCTGGGTGTTGAGGGACTGTCATGGTTGACACGTCTCATCAACGTTGCGTGGAAGTCGGAAACAGTACCGAAGGAGTAGCAGACCGGGGTAGTGGTGGTTCCCCTTTTCAAAAAGGGGGATCAGAGGGTGTGTGCCAATTACAGAGGCATCACACTACTCATTCTCCCCGGGAAAGTTCACTCTAAGGTACTCGAAAGGAGGGTCAGGCCGATTGTCGAACCTCAGATTGAGGAGGAACAATGCGGATTCCGTCCTGGTCGTGGAACGACGGATCAGCTTTTTACTCTTGCAAGGATCCTGGAGGGGGCCTGGGAGTACGCTTATCCGGTCTACATGTGTTTTGTAGACTTGGGGAAGGCGTATGACCGAGTTCCCAGGGAGTTACTGTGGGAGGTGCTGCGGGAGTATGGGGTGAGGGGGTCTCTACTCAGGGCCATCCAATCTCTGTACTCCCAAAGCGAGAGCTGTGTCCGGGTCCTCGGCAGTAAGTCGGACCCATTTCCGGTGAGGGTTGGCCTCCGCCAGGGCTGCGCTTTGTCCCCAATCCTGTTTGTAATATAATACATGGATCGGATTTCGAGGTGTAGTCGTGGGGGAGGGGGTCTGCAGTTCGGTGGACTAAGGATTGCACCACTGCTTTTTGCAGATGATGTGGTTCTAATAGCTTCATCGGTCTGCGACCTTCAGCACTCACTGGATCGGTTCGCAACCAAGTGTGAAGCGGCTGGGATGAGGATCAACACCTCCAAATCTGAGGCCATGGTTCTCAGCAGGAAACCGATGGACTGTCCACTCCAAGTAGGGAATGAGTCCTTACCCCAAGTGAAGGAGTTCAAGTATCTCGGGGTCTTGTTCTCGAGTGAGGGAACAATGGAGTGTGAGATGGGCCGGAGAATCGGAGCAGCGGGAACGGTACTGCAGTCGCTTTACCGCACCGTTGTGACAAAAAGGGAGCTGAGCCAGAAGGCAAAGCTCTCTGTCTTCCGGGCCATTTTCATTCCTACCCTCACCTATGGTCATGACCGAAAGAACGAGATCGCGGATACAAGCGGCCGAGATGGGTTTTCTCCGCAGGGTGGCTGGTGTCTCCCTTAGGGATAAGGTGAGAAGTTCAGTCATCCGGGAGGGACTCGGAGTTGAACCGCTCCTCCTTCGCGTCGAAAGGAGCCAGTTGAGGTGGTTCGGGCACCTAGTAAGGATGCCACCTGGGCGCCTCCCTAGGGAGGTGTTCCAGGCACAGCTGGGAAGAGACCAAGGGGTAGACCTAGGACCAGGTGGAGGGATTATATCTCTTCGCTGGCCTGGGAGCGCCTTGGGATCCCCCAGTCAGAGCTGGTTGATGTCGCCAGGGAAAATAAAGTGTGGGGCTCTCTGCTGGAACTGCTACCCCCGCGACCCGACCACGGATAAGCGGGTGAAGATGGATGGATGGATGGCAACTTTAGTTACATTTCCATGAATTTTCCAAAACTTTGGGAAAAATATTGTTTTCCATAACTTTTCCAGGGCCTGGAATTTGCATTTTAAATTTCCATGACTTTTCAATGACCGTACGAACCCTGAAGCATGAAGAATGGTCCACAAGGTATACCAGCACATGAGCACAACAAACACGGCCAAGCTCAAGTTATGTTTCCCGGATGAGCTGAGCAGGCAGAGTCCCTGTAGCATCACGGAGCTGCTAGCAGAAAGACAGGAAGCTAACAACAGCAGTCACTGGACAGAGCTGTCACTCAATGTGACCACGTCCTAATTTATGCATAACTTTAAGGCTTAATATAACTTAAACAAATTATAAATGGTTGCAACTCATTAATAAATGGGAATGTGTTTTACACTTTACAAGGCTCCCTTTTGGCAGTTATAAATGTTAGTAACTCATAAATAAATGGTCATAAAGAGATGCCAAGAAACATTAGGATGGAAGGGGGGAATCAACTCAGTGAACAACAGATACCAAGGATGTTGGCTGATGAAAAAGACGAAGTAAGCTAGGTAGCCAATATAAGGCTTAGTCATCTTGCCAAATAGTGAGCCTGTGTTGACGTATGAAAACTATGTTAGAACTGGTTTATAAATGGTTCTTAATGATTAATAAAGTGTTTATAACTAATTCATAACCTAATTATAAACCCTTTATGAATCCTTTATAAGGGTAGTCTTATTGTAAAGTGGTACCGCCCATTTTATAATACAACACGATTCCTTCAATAACGTGCTCATCAAAAAATTGGGCTAATTTAAAGTGATTTATAAACGGCTGTGAATCTTAACCAATAATATATATAAATACTTCTTATCAGTGAATTATATATATTTTTTTTTATCAAGAGCCGTAATCTACAGAGCCCCCTAGGGGACATGGAGAAGAAGAAAAAAATTATTTGAAAATAATATATATATTTTGCGACATATCACAAAAACTTTTAATTTAGCTCAATGTACTTCCTGGTCAGTTCGACACAGAGGTTGCGCTAGACTTTTTCGCTGGGAAGCATGCTCGTGAACTGTCAAGGGGGGGGGGGGGGGGGGGGGCAGTTCACATGCGCCGTGTTATGCATGGCTGCTGTACCTCGACATTTCAATGATTTGTACGGCACAGTTAGGTTTGGAAACGGTATGATTTCCTTTTTGGAGGGCATGCATAACACAGCATAACACCGGAGCCTCGCTGCGGGGAAACTTTGGCGCTGTTCCGAGTTTGTTCTAATCAGTCAAAATGATGGACTGCTTTCAAATTTGTCCGTCATTGTTAAAAAAAATCCGTCATAGACGGAAAATATTTGGTTAACGCGACCTCTGGTTCGACAACACAGAAACCACAACAATGGAGCGGTTCATCGATTTTACTTTGAACTTGGCCTTAAATATAAAGATATAACATCAGTGCTTGGCAATAGGCACAGGTTTCACATAAGTGAAAGACACCTCAAGAGAACACTCAGAGCGAGGGGACATGCACGTCGCAAAGCATACTCTGAGCTGAGTTATTGACAGATTCGAATTTCGCGGATCAATAACTCATGAACATAATGTTGTAAAAATACAAACAACGTGACTTTACAATCATAGCAAGGTAGACAACGAACTACAGAGTCGTTTTTTATCAGAACAGTTCGATACGCGCCGTCATCAGAGCTAAACTTCAAGAATTGGTCACAATCTGCAGCTTGAGGAGGGAGAGGAGTGCTTAGGGACAGTCAACAAACTGCAACAGGGTTTTACGAGATCTCGCAATACTTTACAATTGTTCTCGATTGCTAACACACTAAAATTATACATAACGCACAATTATTTTAACTGACACTCAAAGAGCAAAACATTGGCTCAAATCTCCAAAACTCTAAACACGTTTTCAGCTTTTCACACAATTTGCAAATCAACATGGCACTTTTTGCAAACCACTGCACACGTTTCTCCACGTAAGACACAGGAATCTGACATAAAGCCACGTGTTAGCAGGTTTAAAACACTGATATTCAAAAAGCCTCACACATGGACCAATGATCAAGAAACACGTTCCACCTGACCAAACACCTGATAGCATAATTGTTGGCTCATCAATCAGGATGTTAACACTATGAAAAGACCACAGGTGAGTACTTTCTTACAGCAACAATGGAAGTCAACATGGAAGCAAGAGGAAGAGGAAGGGCTGGGCTGAGAGTGAGAGGAGGAAGAATGAGAGGTACAGGTAGAGCTGGAGGGAGAGGACGTGGACAAAGAAGAATACTCATGATATATCAGTGCTTATATCTGTTCTGTGAAACGTATTTACTTCATTACTGTAATTGAATTGTTGGCATGTTGCGTACTATAACTGTACACACATCCTGCACAATGTACTGTGGTAAACTCACTTTGATGCAACACAAACACTGAGCGACCACTATGTCTTTGTTGTTTATCTGAAGGACTGAGAAACAAGGAGGTGGAAGGCTAAGGATTTCCAATGACGCAGGAAGCAGCAGCTACAAACTGGGTTTTGGCAAACAATGCATCACACTCAGAGAGATCCGAAGCATTGTAACTATGTGCTGAGATGCATGTTGCACAATGTTATCTTTGAATTAAATGTGATTTTTTTCAACAACTCATTTGTATTTCTTCATTTACTGTATTTCTGTAAACTCAAGCAATCTTTCTCTGCAGAACCCTCTCTGTACAGAGCATAGCCCATAACAGATGAAAGTGCTTTAGAGCAGTGCTTCTCAAAGTGTGGTCCGCGGACCACTGGTGGTCCGTGAGCGCCCCCTAGTGGTCCGTGAGTATATTGGTAACATTTCACATTTGAAATGTATTAATCAATTTAAGTTTTCCGCACTCTCGCGGGAATATCTCCGCAATGGAGCAAGGTTAAGTTTCATGATTGCATGATACAGCCCAGTGAAACACCTTCATCACACATGTTGCCACTTGTTTGTACCATTTTCAGGCGATTTGTAATCTGTTCTAGAAAAACGATGTGTTTTTTGATATTTGTGGAGTTAGGTGGTCCGCGACTGTTTTTTTATTGGTTAAGTGGTCCTTGGTATGAAAAAGTTTGAGAAACACTGCTTTAGAGTATGCTCAGCAGTGTGTAGTTGGGTGGTCAAACCATCTAGTATTATGAATGAAGTGTGTTATATTTGGTGCTAAAGTTTGCATTTGGTAAGTGTTTATGTAGTTTTGAGTGCAGTTCTTCACTTAGCAGGAGAAATTAGGTGTTTTGCACTTTAAGTGTGTGGTTTTGTGAATTGTGTTTAGTGTTCTGAGAAACTGAGCAATTTAAAAAAAAAGTGTGTTAGCAATCGAGAAAAACTGTATTATTTTTTCAGATTATTATTTTTTTCTTCTCCATGTCCCCTAGGGGGCTCCGTATTAATCTATATGAAATAAATACCTACAGTTATAAAAATGTTTTATTGGAGTTAAAAGTAATAATTCTAAGAATTAGAAAATAGCACTAAATACAGTATACAATACATACTTCAGTATAGTAACTCAAAATCCTACTCAAATACAGTACTTTAGTAAATGTATTTATTTACTTTCCACTACTTCCTGTACCAGAGGTGGGAGAAGTACTAGGATTCTTTCTGAAGTAAAAATAGAAATACTATCATCTTAAATAATGTCTAAATAAAAAATGGAACTTAAGTAGAAGTACAAAAGTATTATAGGCAAATTGCATCAAAGTGAAAATACTCTTCATGCAGAATGGCTCTTTTAACAGTATTATGGAACATTATTATTCAGCTTTCATCACCAACAATTATATCTTATAATTTTAATGTTGGACTTAATTATTTTTGAAATGCTGGGTGAATTAGCAGAATAGTAGTGCATCATATCATATACGCATACCATGTGTTTTTATTTGCAAAACTTATCTAATTACTATGAGAGTTAAATAAATGTAGTCGAGTAAAACGTATTAATGTTGCCTCAGAAAATGTTGAATGAGTAGAAATATAAAGCATCCTAAGATAAAAGTACAAGTATGGAAAAATAGTACTTACATACTATACTTGAGTAAATGTACTTTGGTACTTTCTACCATTGCCTGTGCCAAAGTGACTTCCTCATGGTCCCTTGGAGGAGACACACATGTCACCAGCTCCCTCTGGTGGGAGCTCTATGAACAGCAACAGGTCTCCTCACCTGATGAGGATGATGACAGAGGGGGTCTGGGCCATGGCTCCGATCATGCTGCACACACAGATCACACACAGGAAGGTGAGGAAGGCCTGCTGACAGCCCGGACTGGGACACTTCCCCGGCAGAGCCACCGCCTCCTCACTGGAGCTGGATATACACGTGCAGCTGGTCAGGTTCTGACACGAGGACGAGAGAAGAGATCAAAGTGTTGTTATGGAGATCTACTGCACTGTGTGTATGCTTCCTGTCTTAAAGCTTGAGATGTCCAGTGTATAAGGTGCTGGTGACAGAGCTAATTGCAGTCCCTCACTCACTGGTTTGGTGCAGCCGGCGAAGCAGGCGGAGAGGTAGGTGACTCCGTTGGAGCCACAGACGGGGCTCACTGACGCGGTGTAGCAGTTACAGTTGTTGATGCACGCTGACTCAGGTCGCTGCCAGGACCGCAGCGTCCTACAGAGGGTCAAAGGTCACGTTAGAGAGCATATATATGTTTCTTTTTTTAAATGTTATTGTTACACTTTGTAGTTGGTCTGTACATTTATATGGTGTATTCGACAGAGTGACTGTTAAGTATTCACTTACTGTTTATGTTTTTTTCTACTGTTGATATATTTACTGTTTATTTATGTTTATTCTCTAATTTACTTCATACTTATTTCATGTGCACTGCCTCATTGAAATGGGGACAAACATATCTAATCTAATGTTATATATATATATATATATATATATATAATAATGTTTACATCAAATAAAAACTACCCCAGGATTTTCATGAAAATCTAACTTTTCTGTATCCAGATTTGTTTGGTTTTTCACTTTTGACTCTGAACAGTCACGGCAAATGATAAAAAAAACTATATTCAACACAGCGCTTTTCCTGTTTTAGCGACCACTCTGAGCGCTTTACAACACAAACCGATTGCAATTCCGTTTGCTTGATTGGGATTGAGCATTTTGATATTTACCTATCACCTAAAGCTGCAAAAAAATCAAGGAAGACATGGAAAATGCATTCATTACAATAAGGGACCTTTAACATCTTGAAATGTATGACTTTGGCTGAGATCTGCACTTTTAGTATTTAAAGATTATGTTCTGAATATTCAACCATTAAATCCTCACATCATAAAGTAACCAGGCCAAGCCAATATTTCCTTTCAGTGAAATTCGTAAAATAACTTCAAGGTTTCAGCGCTTCAAGTGCAGTGCTTACTGTAACAAGAATTTAAGTTGTTTGGTCCCTTACACAAGACTTGAATTCTGAATTAATAGGCCTACATGTAAACAGAAATGCTAGAAGACATAGCTACATTCCCACTTTGTTTTTGGGCATAGTTTTAGTATCCATCATGTTTGAAGTCCAAGTAAGGATATCCTGGGAGGAATATGTTTCTATAAACAAATACATAAGTAGGTTGCCCCTGCTTACTCGTTGCCGTAGGCTACAGTAACCCCAGCGACAGGTCCGGTGTCACAGCCCAAGAACAGGAAAGAAACGTAGCAGGCGGTGGACACCAGGTTGACCATCATGGCCATGCGGACAGCGCCCAGGGCCGACAGGTTCAGCTTCTTCACCAGCAGCCCCCCGAGGAAGATCCCCAGACAGGCACAGGGGATGGCTGTCATACCTGGGGAGGGAGGGACGTGGGTACGTTTCCAACAATTATTTTAATAAAATTTGCCTGAGAGAAGGTTTCTGTTTTCACAAATGTATTTTTTCATTTAGTTTGAAAATAAGGTTCTCCATCATCTTTATGACAAGATTATGCCCCGCCTACCTAGCAGCTGATTGGCCGAGGAGGTGGTGAGGTTGAACTGCTGCTCCAGGTATTTTCCCAGGAAGGCAGCAAAGCCAGCGACCACGGCGATCTCCATGCAGGCTGCCAGCGTGATGCAG
Organism: Gymnodraco acuticeps; assembly: GCF_902827175.1. NCBI lineage: Eukaryota > Metazoa > Chordata > Actinopteri > Perciformes > Bathydraconidae > Gymnodraco > Gymnodraco acuticeps. The sequence goes on from NW_022990905.1 coordinate 499,678, forward strand.
CTGAACACTGGGTTGGACAGAAGGTGCCGGGTCACCCGCGGGATCACTGGTAGAATTGTGAAGAGAAAATGAAAAAAGGGAGTTATCATTTCTGAGATTATTCATTTACCTAATATTTTTTTAAAGATTCAAAGGTTTATTGGAACAGGAAGTAATTCCTGCCAGTGGCCATCAAATATGGTGGTTGCGGTCTAATTGTCAGTTTAGCTTAGGAACCTTACTAACGGAGTGAAATGACCCAGAAGTACCTCAGTGGCAGCCATGATAAGTGCCGTTCGAATTCTCCAGATTATAGGAAAGGAGCTTTGAAACTTCCTTTACAACCTCCTTTAGCTTAGGAAACACTGGACCTTCCTTTACGAAAGGAAAGGAGAAAAGGCTGTCCCACAATACCTTGCGGCCGCAACATTTACCGTGACACAACATTCGGCCTTTCACGGTTCAACCGATCGACAACTAGATGCGCTTATACTGACGTTTCAGAGAGAGGTCAAGAAATAGTGGATAAGAATAGCCGATAGGAGCTGATTTTTTGACTATTTGACTGCAACCGAAATCCTGCAAGTGGTCATTAAACAGTCATTTTAAATTTTGTATGTATCTTGTTTCATTTAATTGTAGGATTTTATTGCACATTCTTACTTCTCAAGTTTATAAATAATTATTTTTTAAATGTATCTTTTATTTGAAAATTGATCAACTGCCATGAAATCCAATTAGCCACCAGAATAAATTAAGTATTTCTGATGGAGAATTTTGCAATTTACACAATTGCTACACAAATGAGTTGGCAATGAAAAGGCCCTGACTTCTTCAAAAGTGCAACATACAATATAATTAAGACATAAAAAGAAAAATAGTAAATTCAGGAACGGGTACACTGTAAGAAAAAGTTTTAAGAGAGTACTTGTCCATGGACAAGTGAGTTTGGCAATTTACTTGTCCGAATACATTTTTCACTTGTCCAGAATGACATCTTTTGGATTTTAACGATTCCGGTTATGCTTTTCGATTCTCGATTCCGGTTCTTTGAGAGGGTAAAAATAAGTCCCATGCCAATTTCACTGGGAGAAAAATCTGTATTCCTATTTACAAATCACTTCATACTGTTTAGCTTTGTTACGGTTATTGAATACAATTATATAAAAATAATCTCTGCATTGTTTAGTTGGTTCTAAGTGGTGCAGTTTGAGAATGTGTCTCCTCTGATGTTACACTGCAACCTGCCTGTGAGACAGAGTCCAACCACACAGTCTGTCCATCACATGTCCTGCAACACATCTGCTGCAGCTGCCCAGCTGCTCACTGTTTGTAAAAGTAAATAAATAGTATTTTCATTTCAATAATGTACTTTCTATACCCTGCTTCATAAACAATACTGACCTCCCTGTGCTCCTCCGAGTCTGTCTCACAGTCCGGGGATGTGAGGACAGCGCGAGGACACAGACAGGGAGGCTGCTTTACTTCATAAAGGAAATGGCGGTCAATATTAACAACACAGGAGCTAAAACGCTTAATAACCTTCATTACGTGTTGGAGAAAGAACATAAGAAAGTCTGACAAAGATGAGGCTGTTAAACGGGCAGTGGATCGCTGTGTGTAGAAAGAGAGAGAGAGTGTTTTTTTTCCGCACACTGGGGTAATATTTAAAATATAATAACATGACACAGGATGTACAATTAAAATTAAAAACTGTACAGTGAAATTAAATACTGCTCATTGTAATAATATATAAATATATGGACTGTAAACAGATGTTATATCCTTCCCAGTCTCTCCCCCTCACGTCTCAGATGCTCACACACTGTGAGGCCGCTGTTAATGTCGAAGCCGTGGATGGCCCCGTTGGGTTTGGAGCCCTGATACTCGCTGAGGGAGGGAGGCAGCATGGCCTGCTCACTCTCCCCCCCGCTGTCCATGTCCGGCTCGCCCAGCGACTGGGGGAAGCCGAACATGAAGAGGGCCGACAGGAAGAGTAAGGCACTGCAGAGCAGGAAGCCACCCCACCACGCCCCGATCCAGCGAGGGTCGTCCGGGGTGATATCCAGCTTACCTGCAGGAGAGGGAGGGACATTTACACCATGGAGGGATGTTGAGTTATGTCAGGTAGAGGTGTCAATCGATTAAAAAAAACTAATTTTCAATAATCACAATGACATTAAAACTTTTGATAAATCATACATTTAAAATGTATTTTTGGAGAGATAAAACAAATACATGTGTGGTGTTGTAATAAAGAAATGCATGACAAACTGGTTTATATTCGATTTTTTGACTTCATTATAACATGATTTCGAAATGTTTCGCTTTAAATCCAACCATTTTCCGACACTGAGCTACCTCTTTGACAAAGCCACAGTTACAGAGAGCCGCTGTGATCACCCTCTCTATAGTGTGTGCTACAAGTATGGATGTATTGTGGCTGCCTCTATCATATTCTGAGCACTATCAGTGGCAACGGCTGCTTTATTATGGGTAGCTCAGTGTGAAGAGACTTGGCTTCATAACAGAAGGGTTGCTGGTTCAAGTTCCAATCAGACCGGACCATTTGTGCTGTACTGTGTGTGTAAAACAAACAGACTGGAAAACTGGATTTCCCCTTCGGATCAATAAGGGTTAATCTCTCTGCGCTGTAATTGCTTGAGGAAGCTGGGATCAGACTTGGTAACGTGATTATTTTGCGTTCATTTTAAGGTGTAAATGAATTGCCAGCGCCATCATTTTGACAACAACATTGACATCAACATTGACTGCCCTAGTCATACAATTTTAAGAAATTGCATTACAATACTTTGGTGTTCTTAATTTCCTCCTTAGGATCTTAAGAAATATAAGTATTGTAAGTGAAATTAACAAATGAAAATATTTATTTGAAGAAATACATAAAGTGGCCACTTACTGGTATCGATGAAGACAGCATCGACGTAGACTTTGGTACAGACAGAACCTAAGATGAAGCCACAGGCCGGGCCGAACACTAATGTGGAAAATAAAATACCTGCAAGACAGAGAGACAGAGGAAGAGAAAATCAAAAATTCAGTCAGTTAAAATAGAATGGAACAGCTGTATTGTGTATTAGTTATTTAGCCTTCCCAAACCTGAGCCTCACGCGCCGCCTATGGGGGATGTGCTAGTGACTTATCCGACCGGCCCACTTCGGTACCGGCCCATCGGGATTCGTCCCGATGGCCAGTCCGCCACTGCACCCAGCCCACGTAAACTGTCAACGGGGGGAGCCTCGCTGCGGGGAAACGGTGGACCTGGTGTCCCGATCGGAGTGGGAATACTAATAGTAATAATAATCCGTGCATTTTATCCATTAATTTCCCCAACATTGTGGGGAAAAAACACACGTTTAATCCATGTTGGTGTACTACAACTACAAACAGCATCGGTTTGTTTTCTCATCAGGAAATGCAGACCGGCACAAACAAACGATTTTTAATCCTCATTCTCACGATCATTTAATGTATCATATGTTCGCCGAATTGACATGAAAGCACTAATAAATGTAGTTTCATCCACTTGAGTTTACAACTACAAAAATAATCGATTTGTTTTTATATCACATCCGACTGGAGGAAATTCAGCAGCTCTCACTACCGATTTTTAATCCTAATTTAATCATCATCTTCACCACTATCATTTATGTTTATGTTCGCCGAATTTACATGAAAGCACTGACAAATATGAATATACTGTAGTCAACTTCATTACAACGTTATTAACGTGCCTAAACCCAGTAATTCACCATTTCTACGCATGACAACACACTTTGTCCGTGTTTGGCTCTCTCGCCGCACAGTGAAGCGTTCCCGCATTGACGTCACTTCCGGCTTCCCCCAAAACTTCAAAATGAGTCGAAGGAATTTCCCCGCGATGTTCGAAATTATTGATATTTAACGGAACGGTATCGCTTTTTCTTTTTTAAACTGACGATTCGAGATGACTAGTAGCCCAATATTTCATTGCACAACAGTTGTTGGGATGCTGTCATAATAAATTATCATTACACCTGGGTAAAACAGAGTCCATTCTCTTCGGTTCGAAACATAATCTCAGCTAATCCGACGACTTCTCAGTTGCAGTGGGCGACATTATTGTCACAAGTAAGAAGGAAATTACATACCTAGGATCTATTCTTGAGGCAAACCTCTCCTGTGACAAAATGGCATCCAATGTAATAAAAAAAGTCAATCAAAGAACTAGATTCCTATACCGGATCTCCTCTCTGGTAAACAAAAACACCCTGAAAACTCTGGCAGGAGCACTCATTCAAGGGTACTATGACTATGCTTGCACGTCATGGTACCATAGCACCTCCAAGGCGCTAAAAATAAAACTTCAAACATCGCAAAATAAACTGGTCAGACTACTGCTTGACCTTTCATCTAGAACCCACCTCACCTCTGCCCACTTTGACAACCTAGGATGGCTTAGAGTAGACGACAGAGTACAGCTACTTGCAATGGGCCTGGTCTACAAGATCCACTACACCTCTATGGTACCCATGTACATGTCAAAATTCTTCCCAAAGGTCAAGGAATACCATGATCATAACACCAGAGGGAGCTCCACAAATCATGTGAAACCCAGATTTGGCACAAAAAAGGGGGAATACACGTTTCGCAATTATGCCACATCAAGGTGGAACGCTCTTCCCACAACTGTAAAGGAAAGTAAAACTATACTTACCTTCAAAACCTCTCTTAAAGAGCACCTTCGGGGGAGAGCATTGCAAAACTGGCCCCGGTAATGGTACAAATCTCAACCTGTCGTTCAATGGACAGCTTCCCCCCCCCATCTATGTATATACTCGCATTTTAGACTCTGTTACTAACTGTATATCTGTAGACTTGGTATGTCTTAAATGTCCGGTTAGGATGTATTAGAACGAAATCTAAAATGAAAATTGTAAATAAGCAATCTGTATGTAAAAAACCACCTGTATGTAAATTGTAAATAAGCCATCTGTATGTCAAATATGTCTTATATGTCTTAAATGACATGATGAATTGGAAATGGAAAGTCTTTCTCTGGTCTGCATCCCCTTAACAATTGTATGTTTTGAGCTGTACTGTACTGTACCCAATATACAAGCTGTTAATAAACTTTTCAATCAATCAATCAATCAGTCACAGGCTCTTTAAGTACTTGAATTTAGCTTAGCCTAGTTGTAGAGTTAAAAATAAACTTCTCAAATAAAAGTATATCCACTGTTATGACCCAGTTAATTCAATTTATTATAGTCACTGCTTTTAAAATAGTGACAAACCAAAGTATGTTTATACTGTATATACAAAATATGTACACAACTGTATATGTTTATACCTCAGTTGTATTGGTTTATTGTTAATCATGTTTGTAGGCATCAGATCTTTCAATGTAGGCACACGTGCACTTTTAATGCTGATCTCCAAAAATGTTAGGGTTAGGGTGTAAGGTATGTATTTCACCAATCCATCACACACTAGGTAACCATAAATAAGCTAAGGAAATAATAAATGAGGTGCTTTTCCCCTCCTCTTTCAGCAGAGGGCAGCATTGTATCAGACCTGAAAATAGTCCAATACTTTAACATGTTATTACAGTTTTTCTCGATTGCTAACACACTAAAATTATACATAAAGCACAATTATTTTAACTGACACTCAAAGAGCAAAACATCGGCTCAAATCTCCAAAACACGTTTTCAGATTTTCACACAATTTGCAAATCAACATGGCACTTTTTGCAAACCACTGCACACGTTTCTCCACGTAAGACTCAGGAATCTGACATAAAGCCACGTGTTAGCAGGTTTAAAACACTGATTTTCAAAAAGCCTCACACATGGACCAATGATCAAGAAACACGTTCCACCTGACCAAACACCTGATAGCATAATTGTTGGCTCATCAATCAGGATGTTAGCACTATAAAAAGACCACAGGTGAGTACTTTCTTACAGCAACAATGGAAGTCAACATGGAAGCAAGAGCAAGAGGAAGAGGAAGAGCTGGGCTGAGAGTGAGAGGAGGAAGAATGAGAGGTAGAGGTAGAGCTGGAGGGAGAGGACGTGGACAAAGAAGAGTACTCTCATGATATATCAGTGCTTATATCTGTTGTGTGAAACGTATTTACTTCATTACTGTAATTGAATTGTTGGCATGTTGCGTACTATAACTGTGCACACATCCTGCACAATGTACTGTGGTGAACTTACTTTGATGCAACACAGACACTGACCGACCACTATGTCTTTGTTGTTTATCTGAAGGACTGAGAAACAAGGAGGTGGAAGGCTAAGGATGTTCAATGAGGCACAGGAAGCAGCAGCTACAAACTGGGTTTTGGCAAACAATGCATCACACTCAGAGAGATCTGAAGCATAGTAACTATGTGCTGAGATGCATGTTGCACAATGTTATCTTTGAATTAAATGTGATTTTTTTTCAACAACTCATTTGTATTTCTTCATTTACTGTATTTCTGTAAACTCAAGCAATCTTTCTCTGCAGAAACCTCTATGTACAGAGCATAGCCCATAACAGATGAAAGTGCTTTAGAGTATGCTCAGCAGTGTGTAGTTGGGTGGTCAAACAATCTGGTATTATGAATGAAGTGTGTTATATTTGGTGCTAAAGTTTGCATTTGGAAAGTGTTTATGTAGTTTTGAGTGCAGTTCTTCACTTAGCAGGAGAAATTAGGTGTTTTGCACTTTGGGTGTGTGGTTTTGTGAATTGTGTTTAGTGTTCTGAGAAACTGAGCAATTAAAACAAAAAAAAGTGTGTTAGCAATCGAGAAAAACTGTAAAAATGTGGTAGCAGAGCTGCTGCTGTTGAATCCACTGACGGAGACTGACATTCTATTCAAGGAAATATTTCATGACAAGGGGCGTTACATTTCATGCGATGTCTCCCACGACAGATTTATTCTGTGTCACTGTAATATGCGGCTCATAGGTTGCGCAGCGTAATTGATCTAAGACTAGATTATCCAGCAGCAGGATCATAAATAAGAGAGCAGGAAATGGGTTCTTAGTGTAAGAGCAGTGGGGAACCAGAGAGCTTTCCAGTAAGCAGCAGCAGACTGTGCAGAAAGGTGTGTGTGTGTGTGTGTGTGTGTGTGTGTGTGTGTGTGTGTGTGTGTGTGTGTGTGTGTGTGTGTGTGTGTGTGTGTGTGTGTGTGTGTGTGTGTGTGTGTGTGTGTGTGTGTGTGTGTGTGTGTGTGTTGCTGAAACTCAGTTATCCATGCTGGTGGTAAGTGGAACAATAGAAGCCTGATTGCTAATAAAGAGCCGACAGCAGAGGAGGCTGCCCCCCCGCTGATGGAACGAGAGGGACAGTCGGTTTTCTCTCAGGGATGTAATGATTGGAGCTGTGCTTTTCACCGCTGATAAATCTGAGAGCAGAACGACTGATTCATTTCTTTGGTGTGTTATCAATGCATTTCTAAAGATCAAATCTCCATAGTATAAGCCAGAGAAAGAAAATGGTTTCAACAAGGTTTTTCGATTATTTTATGCCAATTGAAATCTACGGAAGCCCTGGGAGGCAAAACGAAGACAAATTACTGGTGATCTATTTTATGTCGGATGATATTTATATTCCCTTCTCTGTTTATGCTTGAACACTGGTGAAGTTCTCCTTTGCCTCTTCTTACAAACAGCTGTTTCAGCCCAACAACACACTTTGTCCATTATTTTCAGTGTGTTTTAGGGTGCGTTCACACCTGCCTTGCAGGGGCGGACTGGGACACAAATTCAGCCCGGGACGTTCAGACGCACCGACCCACACACCGAGCCGCCGCCCACACATGCGGGCCACCTTTGTAGCCTACAGATAAATGATACATCTACTATGCTCATATACTGTATACTGTTATGGCTAGATTCCCCAGAGTCAAGCCATAACATAAAAGAGATGGACAACAGGAGTAAGGTGCAAAATGAAACCTTCCTTTAGTTAAGGTTTCTTAAAAATGTCCGTGTCATGTGTGAAGTGTGTCAAAGTGGCTGACTGTAGGAGTCAGTAACGTGAATGTACAATTGGGATTAAGGACAAAGTACAGCTAATGGGTATAGTAAAAAATGGTTGCCTGTGCCTGGCTGTAAACAAAAGTGCCAATGCACATGCAGTTCAGATATTCAATCAATGTTGAACGTTTTTTTCATTCTGGCTTTTTCAGCCCCACCCTTTCTTTTTTTACTGTTCTCCATCTTGTCTTTCTCAATTTCGCTAGCTAACTTACTGATCAATCATCAAACGAAGCTAGGGAGCTTGTCTGATGAGTGGACCTCTGACCATATTTGCCAACCTTGAGACCTCAGAAATCGAGAGCATTTCAAAACCACCGCGGGGGGGGGGGGTTAGTGGATCTCACCGGAGCTGTATTAGATTAACATCTACACATGCTTATCGTAGTTGTAAGTAGACTGTCTTGCAGCCTGTAGCACCATCCTTGATGGAGCTGGCTGGACCTGTATTTTTCAGGAAAGGAGTGAGCAGAGGGTATAGTTGTCGATTCTTGTTCTGTTTTCTGTGACTATCGGCTCACCCTCTTGCGCGCGCTACTAAAGAGACGCGCTACCACGGAAACCAAACAATGGTGTAGCTGTATTAAAGTCTGAGTGCAAACAGTCCTGAGTAAATCTGATTTTGTCAGAAATCGGGAGAAATGCGGGAGAAATATGACTCCGGGAGGAAACCGGGAGAGGGCAATGAAATCGGGAGTCTCCCGCGAAAATCGGGAGGGTTGGCAAGTATGCCTCTGACCCCCTGATCCCACTGGAAGCGTCTGCGCTGCGGCTGTGCCGCGCTGCGCCGCGCTGCGCCGCGCTGCGCCGCGCTGCGCCGCGCTGCGACCTCCTCCTGCGACCTCCTCCTGCGTCATAACCCACCAGGCGCGTTACAAAACGTTGCGGAAGCAGAGCGTCGTGTGTGCAGCCTCGCAGTTGTTGGATAAACATTCCACTTCCTGCCTGCGCTGCGCTGCGCTGCGCTGCGCTGCGCTGCGCTGCGCTGCGCTGCGCTGCGCTGCGCTGCGCTGCGCTGCGCTGTGCTGCGCCGCGTCAAAAATAGGATTCATCCTATATTTTAGAAATTCCTTGCGGCGAGGAGCTTCTGGGACGCTTCGAGCCGCGGCGCAGCGCGGCGCAGCGGGTCTGGTGGAATAGCACCCATTGACTAGAGTGGCCGCGATCGCTAAAAACGCCGCAGCGCAGACGCTCCTGGTGGGATTTAGGGGGTGACGCGGGCCTCGCCCTCTTTCCAATTGGATGAGATGACTCATCTCTCCCGGCCCAACCCCTTCAGTTCATCTATTAGCCTACTTTCGAATACATAAGATTGACAAGTTTGACAACCTATCAATAGCCCCATTTACATGGAATGCTTTTCCGATCGTATCCGATCACTAAATAAAGCGATCCACGTCCACTCGTATACATGGGCCAAGCATTAAGCTGATTACAATTTCACCTGTACCGAAGTGGGCCGATCGGATGGGGCAGTGGGCCGCGTCGAGTGGTCCGACCGGCCCACTTCGGTACCGGGCTACCGGCCCATCGGGATTCGTCCCGAACGTCCCGATGTCTTAAATGTCCGGTTAGGATGTATTAGAACGAAATCTAAAATGAAAATTGTAAATAAGCAATCTGTATGTCAAATATGTCTTATATGTCTTAAATGATATGATGAATTGGAAATGGGGGACCCTGATGTAAACAAGACGAAAGTCTTTCTCTGGTCTGCATCCCCTTAACAATTATATGTTTTGAGCTGTACTGTACTGTACCCAATATACAAGCTGTTAATAAACTTTTCAATCAATCAATCAATCAATGGCCAGTCCGCCCCTGCTGCCTTGTATAGTCTGGTTGAATCGAACCCTGGTGCGTTTAGCCGCTTGGTGCGGTTCATTTGGGTCGGTGTGAACACAATCCGAGACCTCTGAAGTGAACTAAACAACCGGACTCTGGTCCGCTAAAATATGTGGTCTCGGAGCGCTTGCTTGCGAACTCTGGAGCGGTTCATTGCTGGTGTGAACGCAGTCCGCACCAAAACATAGGACGCGTAGTATTTACGTGTCACAAGAACGCGGATGTCTTCAAAAATCTTTAGCGAAATAGTCTTTCAAGACATCCGCGGTTGTTTAGTTAAAGAGTGAAGCAGAATGAAGTGTTGAACAGTGTCGTGTAAAGTAAAAATTCTCCGTCAGCTAAATAAAAGTAAGGACACCTGTCGTCGGTGAAACGCCCCTCTTTACTGCAGAACGTCTCTCATTATACTGTATGTGTTATAATGTTTTTTAACGGACGTTGTCTGATTATATAATCATATGCGCGGGCCGCTAGTGTCTGTTGATCTCCAGATTAACAGCAGCATGAGAATAACCTGCCGAAAGTGTTGATGCTCCATGGCGGAGGTTTATAGTCCGTTCTGAAAAATGAAACAATGTAACAAACTGTGGTCTGGTGCGCACCAGAAAACGGACTATTAGGTGTGAACACACCAGTGATTCCCGCAGAAATGAAATATACTTTGGGGGAACGACTCGGGGTGGTGTGGGGGGGGCTTGCGTGAAAAAAAATCTCCTCAGAAATCTCTCAAAAATTTAGGAGCGGGGCTAGTCCTGGTGGGCTACCCAGGCTGAGTGACAAGGTGGCATCCAGGAAACTGAAATTTGCAGGTCACTGCCATCGACACCAGGAACTTCCAGCTGGCAAGTTAGTATTCTGGGAGCCAACACATGGGCACCGACCAAGAGGGCGCCCCACGCCAACATACGTGGAGGTGCTGAGGAAGGATGTGGGGGTGGAAAGCTCCACAGAGCTGGCCGGGTGTATGGAGGACCGTGAGGATTGGCGAACCCGTTGGCAAACTCGTCTAAGGACGACCTAGTAGTAGTAGTCCTTGATTGGCTCGAATTCACACCTTTTTAGGGGCGGGGCTAGTGATGTTGTCCCGGGGATGCTTAGGAGTTGATAAAGGAGATAATCCCACTGACGTCATCATTTGATTCCAAAAGTGGGTCTGGACTCGCGCCCATAGAGGCTGTTTACCAATATAATGGCTCCCCCCAAAGTATAATTTATGAGGCTCCCCCCAAAGTATAATTTATGGGTGGCTCCCCCCAAAGTATAATTTATGGTTTTTTAAGTTTTTTTTACTCACTGAGCACTCATTGCCACCAATGCAAATGCAAATGAGTGCTCACTGAGTAAAAAAATAAAAAAAACACACAAATTATACTTTGGGGGGAGCCATTATACTTTGGGGGCCCCCCAAAGTATTAACATGCTGTGGGAATCACTGCACACCCTTAGTGTTTTGGTGCAGAGATAAGAAATTTTACAACCTGTGACACATTTTTTTTTAAATATTGAAATTAAAAGCATCAATCTGGTGAACTTTGAGAGCAAAATGAAGAGATCTATGGATCTATGTGCTCTTTGCTTGATTCATGCCTTCCCAGTCCCTTATCACATAGCCTATAAGAGCATGGCGCCAGTTGTGGTAGCCAGTTGTGGTGAAGACATCTGACTTACTTGAACCGAAATGTCTACATGCATAGCAGAAGATGGCATCTTTTTCACATGAATATTCCAGCCAATCTCTGTTTTGAAACCATGAGCTGCAAAATGAGTAGCCTACAGGCGAGTTGGGTACTTTTTTTAAATATACCTGGGCAGGCTCTGTTTTGCCGAGGTCCTCTGGCACTTGCGGGCCGCTGAGGGGTGGCGGTGTTTGGGGCAACGAAGACGGCTGCGGCTGCTCCGCCTCCGCGGGCGAGGTGGGCAAAGCCGGCGAGTCGGACGTTATTGTCCACGACAGTGGCCGCGGGTAACGTAATGTCCCCATGATCTGAACTGTTATTACCTGCAGTAGATGCAGTGTTACTGCTGGCGATAAGGGCTGGTTGTTATAACCAGGGGTGCACATAACTTTTTTGCCCTGGTTCTCAAAGGAGCACCTGGAGATGTTGCTTGGTGCTCATCCTTAAAATGAAATAAACCGTAACTTTTGAGGGGTCTTGACTTTATTTGCCAGACACACGGCACTGAACACACATGCAGAGGTGAACACAGAACACACATGCAGAGGTGAACACAAGACAACATTAACACGACCAGTAATCCTACAAGCTGTCATCACTACCCTCCTGACTGTTCTCCTCACTGTCTTCCTCTCTGTCAGACATGGTAGCTGATGATGTAGGCCTACTTCTTTCTCTCTGGTTGAGTCTGCGATTAGCTGCTTGCATTTACAAGTCAACAGCTAGTTTTGGGTCGAAAGTCTCTGTTGTCATCTTAGACAAGTGGATGTAATCAAATAAGTATGTGAACATAACCAATAACCTACCATAGCCAATAACAAATTAATGTAACTTATTTTATTTGTGTTGTTCATTCATATCTTATTTTACCTTAACATTTATTTATGATTTTTTTTTTGTATCTCTCCAGTTTTAAAGGATATTTTTGGTTACTGTCCTATAGTATACATTGGAATGATTTCAAACCTGTTTATCCCAATAATTACAAAGGAGTGCCTTGGAAATATGTGTTTACATAAATTGTGACCAAACCGTTTGAACTTAGACTAAGAGTCCTTTACCTCACTGAGCTGTAGTTAACTTATCAGCCTCTCAGTTTGACTGGAGAGGACTCTCCCTCCACATTATTGTAGAAACATCTTCTTCTTATCTCCGTTAGAGCAGCTAGCACGGCACCAGATTCTAATAACAACAGCGCTGGTACCACCCTCCCTCTCTCCCTCGCTCACTCGCATTTTGTCTGTGAGCTGCGGGCGCCAGATAAGCCAACATCCCCCATTTTTATCACTTACAGCGCCCATCGTACAGGGCAAATGAAAGGTGGAACCGGGGTGAAAAGGGTGTTACATTTACTTAATTGTGAATATTGTTACATCAAGGCCGAAAATTAGGATGAGCCCCAACGGTCAAAATGTTTTTTTTCCTCCCAGAACTGCCAGCGCAGCACCTCCCCAGATCTGGCGCCCTAGGCGAACATCTAGCCAGTGCTACGGGCCGGCCCTGAGTTCATATCATGGTTCATATGCAACTCGCAAATATCTTTCTCTCTCTCTCTCTTCTCTCTCTCTCATCTCTCCTCTCTCCTCTATTTTCTCTTTTCTCTCTCCCTCTCAATGTTGGTACGCAAATGCGCTTTGTTTCAAATGACCCGGTGCTCTTTTTTTGGCGGAGGTGCGCATGCGCACCTGCGCACCAGTTATGTGCAGCCCTGGTTATAACCATGTTCTGATGTCCATCACTGACTGCTGTGTATGCACCTTGCAGATGACGAACGCGCAGCGGCACAGGTCACGCACACCTGACATAATAATAACGTTACTTACCGTTTAAATTGACCAAATAAATGTTATTTAACCACAATTACAATTTATTTAATTTCAACTAAATTCTTCTTCTTATTCTTCTTCTTCTTATTACTACCATTATTATTATTATATATGTAATATTTTTAACCTTTTTTTTTTTTTTCACTTTTCATTTTTCAAATGAGGGTGCATAACGACTCAACTGAGGGTGCAATGCACCCTTATGCACCCCCGTAGGACCGGGCCTGTACCTTTTGACAGATTTGGGGTCTTACAGGGGCGCAGTCACCCACATAAAAATAATAAACAACTCAAATCATTACAGTAAAAAGCCTCAACCATTATCACAAAACATGTACAGTATGTTTGTGCACTTATTGTAAGTCAATTTGGATCAAAGCTAAAGGAAATGTTATGTAATGTAAGTTATTCATATCCATAAAGGTGGATTTGACAGAAAATGTCACAATATTGTCAATTAATACACTCATAGTGTGACTGTGGCTGCGAGGGTGTGCGGTTGTCTTTCAACCAGAAGGTTGTTGGTCGGATCCCTGTCAACATGTCGATGTGTCCTTGGGCAAGGTACTTAACCCTGAGTTGCTCCCAACGGTGAATGAATGTGTGTAAATACTAGTTTCCAAGGGCACTGCTCAGTATGAATGAGGAGAGAAAGGGTGAATGACCTGTAGTATGTAAAGCGCTTTGAGCGCCTTTGTAAAGACCTGATAAAGCACTTTATAAGTACAGTCCATTTACCATTTAGTGTCACACATATGTCAGTCACACGATAAGCCTGAGAAACCTCTTACTATCAGGTAGCAGTCAATGTCATTGGTTTTGCAGATATTTGATCATAAAGCAAAGTTTAGGACAGATAAAGACAACCGATAGAATGTATTTATTAATGGGGCTATATACCTTATAAGGTTTTTACAATTTATCCTTTTGAGACCATTAGTGTCTGCATAGAATTCATCCTAGAATAGAAACTGAAACGAATAATAAATTAAACAATACAAATATACTTTAAATACGATTCTAAACACAACCTAGCTTTACTGTGTGATGAGGATAGAGCCTGGAGTGGCCTCGACAGTGAAACAGCTGATGACGGAGAATTAGCGCTTAGCTTTGTGTTGCCGTGAGAAAATACAGAGAGCTCCTGATGTTGTAGCAACAGCTGCTGGACACTATCAGGAGAAGCATTCAGGACGGATGCCAGTCTGTGGTCTGGAAAGTAAGGTCGTTTCCTTAGAGACACCACTGAGTGCTCAAGGCACTGCAAGAATGTGGTACAGTACTGGAGTCATGCAGTAAAACTTTATTAGTATCCTATTGTTCTCTTCCAATAGTGGAGTTTCTAGGCTGTGAAAGCCAGTGTGTTCATTTTGGCACAGCACCTGCTCAATATCTTACACATTCCTTCACAAAAGTGTTCCCCTTTAAAAAACAGATAAATGTCAATGTATTGTTTTTATATTTTCTGTATTCATTCTTTTTTATATTTAGTCTCTTTTGCTAAATCTAAGTCACCAAAATGCCAAGTTATATTTCTTGTTAATGCAATATATTAAACAGTCTTACTAATGAAAACAATAGAATAGTGTTTAAATTATGTACAATTACAATAAATTGTGTTGTTCGTTTTTCTTTATAATGAATTTCAAAAGGACTGGTGGAACAGAGTTTTAGAAATGTATTTGATAGATTGTGACCTTCAGTAGCTGTTTTGGACATTTAGAATGAATAAGGGAATCTATTGACATATTGTGGTAAGATTGTGTATAAGGTTCCATCTCTTTCTTCGAATGGTCTGCTTAAATAATTTTAGCACCCCTATAAAAATGTTAGCACTATATCTAAAAGTCAAGGTATGACAGACAGGGCAGATGGAATAAAGGTTACTACGTATTAAGAAAAAGAGTGCGAACAACGGCAACCACTTAGGAATTACAATGTGCGCACATTGGTAAATACATTTCTTATGAAAAAATCAATGCCTTTGAAGTTCATTTTCAAAGGATTGGTTTAACCTTGGTTGGTTCATTAGAGGCAGAATGTAAATCCTTCTGGATTCATTGACTTTGCTATAATTGCAGTTCTGCATCAGTGTGTAGCCGTGGTGGATGAGAGCTGTCGACGCAGGAGAAGAGAAGGCTAAACATTTATGTAAGACTACCCTTTCTAAAACAATATGAAGTACAGGATGCATTTAGAGAAAGAAAACCCTGCTAAAGAGGCCCTATTATGCTTTTTGGGGGCTTCCCTCTTCTGTAGTATGTTCAATTGTTGTACTTGTGTGTATATGTAAATGGTCTGCAAAGGCTACATTTTGATGCCAAAACGCCTCCATCGGACTCCTTTGTTTACTTCAGTAACATAGTGACATCCCTATGTAACACTCACGCTTCTATTGGCTAGCGACACATTATACGTGATAGACTAAGAGGCGGGATATCTCTAAGCGGTTGGCCAATCACAACAGAGCCGGCCTGCTAACCAATCAGAGCAGACTGGGCTCTGGTTTCAGACAGAGGGGGAAAAGAGGTGCTGCAGCACAGGCAGTATGAGAAAGATAAAGAGCTTTTTGAACATTAAAGCATGGAGACATGTCACAAAAGAGACACTACATACTAATATGAACCTGGAAATGAGCATTACACAGTCTCATCAGTTGTCTGTGAACTTCTGCTATATTAAGTTTGTCTTTATGATGTTTATAAAGCAAACAGCTCACAGCATTAAAGTCCCCAGTATGAAGAATGGCCTTTCTTTATATATCCTCATGTGCTTCGAGAGCTGTTAGAAAAACAAGGAAACATCCAATTTGGGAACTATCTGCAAAACAAAGCCTTCCCCTTTTCTATCTGTTCCCTTCTAACGTATGAACCCACAAGTACACAAGGTCTTTCAACACACATAAATACACAGTGTCTTTCCTCCATAAAAACAAAGCTGTGTCCATACAATGACAGAGCAGAGAAGCAAAGATGTTTTTTCCCCAAAATATGTCTTTTAAAAAAGTCCTCTATCATATCCTCATTATTTTGGGAGTAAATATGTAACTAGTGATTGCAAGTAGCCAATAAAACTAAAGGAAAGCATATTTAAAAAGGTCATTTCAAAAGGTTTAAAAGGGCAGCGGAGTGTTGGTTGACATAGGGGAATTCAATCTGACACCCATCTCAGACACACGCTGTGTTAGCCCCACAGGCTCTTCCCTGGAGACACCGTGCACTATGAAATATTTCCAGACAGAACCCTAATGGATTTTCGATGTTGCTATGCAAAAAACAAATAACAGTCTGCTGTATCCTCCTTGTGACACTATTTTATACCTGCTATGTCTGGAGGCTGCCGTAACGAGCACAGGGACAGAATAAAGGTCAAAGAATGGTATATCAACAAACTAAAGCAAGATTAGCTGAAATGTATTCCCCTGTGCCACTGTAACTCTGCGTCACATGATGACTGGAAATTACTGTAAGTGAAAATGGACAATGCATAGGATCATTTATGTAAGTACAGACACAGGGAAAGTTTAAGAGCTTCCGACGTGTATCCATGTTAAACTGTGGCAGCCCGCCTGACAAAGTCATTTGGAAATGGCATGTAGAGAAACTCCACTTAAGCTGAGAGCGTGCACAGGATCTGACAGCTCCCCCTACGCTGAGTTTGTATAGCTAAGTGATTATAATAATATACACTGAACAAAAATATAAATGCAACACTTTAGTTTTTGCTCCCATTTTTCATGAGATGAACTCAAAGATCTAAAACATTTTCTATATACACAAAATAACCATTTCTCTCAAATATTGTTCACAAATCTGAAAAAATCTGTGATAGTGAGCACTTCTCCTTCGCCGAGATAATCTATCCCACCTCACAGGTGTGGCATATCAAGATGCTGATTAGACAGCATGATTATTGCACAGGTGTGCCTTAGGCTGGCCACAATAAAAGGCCACTCTAAAATGTTCAGTTTTATCACACAGAACAATGCCACAGATGTCGCAAGTTTTGAGGGAGCGTGCAATTGGCATGCTGACAGCAGGAATGTCCACCAGAGCTGTTGCCCGTGAATTGAATGTTCATTTCTCTACCATAAGCCGTCTCCAAAGGCGTTTCAGAGAATTTGGCAGTACATCCAACCGGCCTCACAACCGCAGACCACGTGTAACCACACCAGCCCAGGACCTCCACATCCAGCATGTTCACCTCCAAGATCGTCTGAGACCAGCCACTCGGACAGCTGCTGCAACAATCGGTTTGCATAACCAAAGAATGTCTGCACAAACTGTCAGAAACCGTCTCAGGGAAGCTCATCTGCATGCTCGTCGTCCTCATCGGGGTCTCGACCTGACTCCGGTTCGTTGTCGTAACCGACTTGAGTGGGCAAATGCTCACATTCGATGGCGTCTGGCACGTTGGAGAGGTGTTCTCTTCACGGATGAATCCCGGTTTTCACTGTTCAGGGCAGATGGCAGACAGCGTGTGTGGCGTCGTGTGGGTGAGCGCTTTTCTGATGTCAATGTTGTGAATCGAGTGGCCCATGGTGGTGGTGGGGTTATGGTATGGGCAGGCGTATGTTATGGACGACGAACACAGGTGCATTTTATTGATGGCATTGTGAATGCACAGAGATACCGTGACGAGATCCTGAGGCCCATTGTTGTGCCATTCATCCACGACCATCACCTCATGTTGCAGCATGATAATTTACGGCCCCATGTTGCAAGGATCTGTACACAATTCCTGGAGGCTGAAAACATCCCAGTTCTTGCATGGCCAGCATACTCACCGGACATGTCACCCATTGAGCATGTTTGGGATGCTCTGGATCGGCGTATACGACAGCGTATTCCAGTTCCTGCAAATATCCAGCAACTTCGCACAGCCATTGAAGAGGAGTGGACCAACATTCCACAGGCCACAATCAACAACCTGATCAACTCTATGTGAAGGAGATGTGTTGCACTGCGTGAGGCAAATGGTGGTCACACCAGATACTGACTGGTTTTCGGACCCCCCCAGACCCCCCCAATAAAGCAAAACTGCACGTTTCAGAGTGGCCTTTTATTGTGGCCAGCCTAAGGCACACCTGTGCAATAATCATGCTGTCTAATCAGCATCTTGATATGCCACACCTGTGAGGTGGGATGGATTATCTCGGCAAAGGAGATGTGCTCACTATCACAGATTTTTTCAGATTTGTGAACAATATTTGAGAGAAATGGTTATTTTGTGTATATAGAAAATGTTTTAGATCTTTGAGTTCATCTCATGAAAAATGGGAGCAAAAACAAAAGTGTTGCATTTATATTTTTGTTCAGTGTATATGTAATGTATATATATAGATATATATATAACAGTCTGGAACTTGGGCTTAAACCTGACTTATTATTAGCCAGTGGTGGAAGATACTGGGAAAATACTTTGCTACAATTTTAAGTTATGCATCGATTACATTACTTATAATAATAATAATAATTATTTAAAAATGATCAACAAAATGAAACGTACTGTAAAGGTATTGCTTTAACTGGTGCAGTAAAATTGTTCCCTGTCACTGTTCCACTTATAGTACCTTTTACATATAATAGCCTAAAAAGTCTATCAAAATCCATTTACTTTAGTAATTTAACGTACATTAAACTCACCCCAGGGAGATAAAACACTCTAATCCATGAAGGAAACCCTGAGGACAGTATCTGAGTGTCCTAAGCTGTTACTCTCCTGAGAATGGGGTTCAATTTAACTAAAGAAAACGTGTGTTTAAAAACAGATTTTAACAATAAAAATGCCCTATTTTACTTCTGTTAAAATAATGAATATATTATATACATGTTGATTTATGTTCTTAGTCCTATGTAAATGGTTTGTTATTACTTTTACTTGTTACTTGACCATTTTTTTTGCCCATTTCTGTTCGCATTCACTGTTTTTACGAGTGGTCGAGAAAACTCTTGCCTAACAAAATAAATGTTTTCATTGCTCACAAATGGCTTTATTTGTAATGTGAGGAATGTAAAACAATGAAGGCATATCAAACAAGACAGTTGGGGATGTAATAAAGTACATGTAATCAAGTACTTTACTTTAGTACAATATTGAAGTACTTGTACGTTACCTGGGCATGTTTATTTTATGTTTCTTTATAGTTTTATGCCTCACACATTTTGAAAGCCAATATTGTTCTTTTTACTGCACTACATTTATCTGACAGCTTTATTTCACGTCCTATAAAAGAACCAATGTTAGGTCAAAACGGCATAAGAGCAAGCGCTCCCGAAATATGTCTCTTTGTTCTTTTACTTTTTACCTAATTACTTCAGAAAGGCAACAGTTATTAGTTAGTTACTTTTCCTTAACACAAATTCATTGAGAAGATTTAAACTTACATAGTTTTTTTTATGGGTAAGTATTTTATTCGTTGAACTCATTACAATTCCTTCAATCATGGGATTCAAGTTGAAATTGACTTCAAAGTGCGATCTGACTCAAGACGCATGATTATTAAAGCGTTCTCTTTGACAAACAGAATTACCCGTAAGCTTAAACTTTTATCAATAAAGGGAAACAAAACAAATGATTTAAAATATATAAATATCCCGTCTCTAAATATTCAACTTTTGTCCACCCAGGACAGATAATTAAGATGACACACATGGGATCGGAAATTGGTCCCATAATATAATTTAAGGTAACAATTTACTCAAGTTTTAACACTCACTTATAAGTGTTAAAACTTGAGTAAATTGTCAATTGATGACTACAATTAACACTTATAGAGGATTTTCTCTTTTTATATATATTTAACTTTATTTTAATTTCAGTGTCAGTAACATAACATAAAACACTGTTTTTTTCATTCTTTTCCAAGTACATCTGTCCACCTCCAAGCATTTAGACAGTTAAGTACAACATAACTGGAATGCATTGTCAGATAAAAAAAAGCCTTATTAATTTTGCGGTTTTCACCAAGATAAAGGTGATACAGAACATTAATCAGAAAGTCCTGAAAAGTCACATTTTACAATCAGACGTAATTCTAATTGTAGCTGTCAAAAATTATCCCCCTTGTCAAATATTAAAGTTATCGCCACCTGAGTACTTTTTCCTCATTTGATCAAATTTAGACTAGATCATAGAAGTCCTGATGACTGTGTGTTCAACATCGGAATGGCTTAAATACTGCTTTTATACGCCTTTACATTTCCCTATAATACCTGTAGTGACACTCTGGAAAATAATAATAAAAAATCCACAGTAAGACGTTAAGTGCATCTGGGGTCCACTTCTCTTATTTTACTCTTTCGGAAAATTAGGAGAAAATAAAACACTGCTGCTGCATGAGGCTCATTTACAGTATCTTAGCTAAACATGATGGTAATGCCGATGTGTTTTGTATTAAGTAAGCTGTAATGAAAGCAGCAGAGGCAAGGTCATCCTGTATGACACTGCCAGCGCATGAATAACTTCTCACTCAGACTCACATTATGGCACGGTTCAATCACTGGCACTTTGTATCTTGGCAAAGGTGCTCTTAAAAAGGTGCACACATAAAACAACCTGGGCCGGTCGGAACAGACAGTGTGTGCTGAGTCAGCGTCCGTTCCCTTCCTCTGCTGTCCTACAAAGGAAGAGAAATAACTCCACTGGAGTAAAAACATTTTTTCTGCAGTGGACTCTTAGCCTCACAGTGCTTCATTACACGCATTACAGCGAAGAATAGGGGCTAAGATATGAGGCAGGAGCTGACCCAGTGGCTGCAGAGCTGGACCCCTCTGGCTCCGGACTCACTGTTTACTATGGGCTAAAGACTGCTGTACTTTACACTCCTGCTATGTCAGTTTCTGCCATTTTCTGCAGACCTGAAATATCCCTGTTGTTGTCCAGCATAGTCTGAGGTACTTCCTTTACCAGTATATAACCAGTGTTATAAAAAGGAATATGATGGTAAACTGACAAAACTATAAGTTAGCTAGCTGTCTTTTTACCAGAGGTCATTTTAAGATGTTGTGATATACTTCTGCACCTCTTACAGAACCTCCTGTAGTTGAACTATTTTGTATCTCTTTTATGAATTGTCTTATTTTCCTTTTCATTTGTTTTTTATTAAAGCTTATGAGAAGCACTTTGTTCCTGCGTCAGAAATGTGCTATAAATAAACTGACTTTAACTTGCCTTACATTTTCTAATTACACAAGACACAAAGTACAGCTGGGAATGTCATTAGGTTGATATTGTTGTTAAAGCTAGGGAGGGTACATTTAGGAAGCTAGCAAGAGTATGTAACTTTGAAAGTATCCGGGTGAAAATAACCTCCCCATGCTGCCCACTCTTTTCGAACGGAAGTAGCAAGCAACATAAGCTACAAGTCCCTAAAGCAGGGGTGCCCACACTTTTTTGGCTGGTGAGCTACTTTTGAAATGACCAGCTCACCGAGGTCTACCAACTCAAAATAAAATCCCAAATTGCAAGGGTTGCTGAATAACACGTTTTATTTATACATGGGATAACTACAATCGGGCTGCAACAAACGACTCATTTGATAATCGATTAATCTATCGATTAATTAAACGATGAATCGACTATTCAGACTATTACTGTATGCCAGGGGTGGCCAACCCGCGGCTCTCGAGCCGCATGCGGCTCTTTGCCTAGTTTCATGCGGCTCTTCAGTTCATAACGAATTTTATATGTGTGAGTTTGGGGGAGAGACACTGACTCCTGACTAGTGTTGCACGGTGTACCGATACTTGAAAGGTACCGCGATACCCTGCCGTTAAAAACGTTACGATTCCTCCGTTTCATTAGTATCGGTACTTTAAGAATAACAGGGAAAAGTACTCCGGTGAGAAAGCGCCGTTTTAATAAGAGCCGTGTGTGTTCAGCGCTCTGCTTCCACTCCCTGCACTGCAGCCGTGCCTGCAGTCCCGCCCCTCTCAAGCACGCTCTAAGTCCCTCCCCTCTCAAGCACGCTCTAAGTCCCTCCCCTCTCAAGCACACTCAAGTGCCTCCCCTCTCTCGTGCACGCGCTAGCTGCCAGAGCATGTGAGAAAACGAGAAGCATGGCTGCAAGTGGGAGTGCAACTGCCGCTGCGCTTCGGCTTGTTGACAAGAAAGACGCCAGAAGCTAAATTTGGAAGTATTTGAGCGATATGTCTGACAGTGAGGGCAATCCTACGGACACCACGAGGCCTGTCTGTCAGACATTTATTAATTTGATTTAATACGAATTCTTGTCATTTATTGTATTTATTGTTCTCATTGTTTAAAAGTGTGTGTTATGGTTCTGGTGTGAAATAAAGCACAATAATTACACTTAAGACCGTTTCCCTTTTTTAAAGAAAATATCGAAAAAGAATCGGAATCGCAATTCTTGACTTGGTATCAAAACCAAAATGTTGGTATCGTGACAACACTAGCTACTCCTGACAGTTAAACCTGATATTTAGTAGGTCTGTTAAGTATTGAATGCTGATAATTCTGACGTAATTTGGCCGGTCAAAGTTGTTTGGCCTCGGATAAAATCGCTCCGTTACTTTCGTCCCGTGTTATGTATGTGGTGTATGTGTGGTGTCAGTATGAGAGGATGACAGCGCGTATAATTTGTATGTGGCCCAAGAGCCAATCACAATAATACCTGCGATGCAGTGAAACAATCACCTTTGAAGGGGGGAAAACCTATCGTTGATTAAACATTATCCAGTGTTTCCCCTACCATTGTCTTGGAGGGGCGCTGCGCCCCGCCAACGGAGCCCCGCGCCCCCCCTGAAATTCAAGGTGTTTAAAAAAAAAATATATATAACTTTTTTTTTTAAATATATATATATAGCACCAAATTGCAAATAATCTATAACTACTGTCACTTTTCACATTGAACATGTGCTCTTTTATTAAATAAACTAAACACTTTCATTTTAAGTTGTGAGTTTAGTGTTTTTGACCCTAAGAAACACTGATGCATTATTCAATAACAATAATCCACAGCTCCTCTCTGCTCCAGAGGATTTAAAAAATATATATCCCAATGCCACAAAAATGCATCAGTGACGTGGTTGAAATCTTGTCTCCAGAAAACAAAAAACTGAAACAAGCGGTATCAGTGACTGTGTGTTTGATGTGGCTCTTTGAAGTAACATAGAAAAAATGTGGCTCTTAACCTCTGACTGGTTGGCCACCCCTGCTGTATGCCTTGCACAATTTCTCAAACGCTCTTATTTAGCCATCAACTTTTAGATTTAGCTTGAGGTTGTTTTAGGCATGTGGAAACTAACAATGAAGACAATAAAGATGAATACTTGATTCAAAAATACATATATTATTAATTTAACTTAACAAATTGTGAACAAAATGAACATTGCTTTTTATTTAAATTAAATAAATAATATTTCACATCAAAAGAAACAACAGTGTTTTAACAAATCGTATTAAATAATCTGATGACAGAACTGTAAACAGAATAGCTGAAACTTTAACAAAATAAATAACTCAGTTACCTCTAATCATTAACCCATGCTTGTATAATGTAGTTAACTCCGTGTGTTGCTGCTAGCATACATAACACCTGACGTGGAAACGTTACTCGTGGACGGGGCTACAGAGCTGCTAGAAAGACAGTCGAACCCGGTGCATTCCTCCGTCTGAATGTGGAGCACTTTTGCTAAATGTTTAGACAAATTGCTCGTGTTACATGCTAAACTCTTATTGCACTTTTGGTAGCGAGCACTGTCCTCATCGAGACGGGTAAAGTTGAACCACACATTGGAGCGCTTCTCTCCGCCATCCCAGCCGTGTGTTGCTGCATGTAGCAGCCGCGTGTGTGTAAAATGCCCCGCCCCCTCGCACACGGGGGAGAGGAGAGATCTCGTCTCGATTGGAAAGATCAAAAATACACCGACCATAGACGCATTTGTTTTGTCTTTTTGCATATTAGAAACGAGTTACATACATGACCTTTCTCTTTCTCAACTCGCTACTCGGAGGGAAGTCGCTGTCATATGCCTTGTGAACACTCCGATAATGCCTCTCCACATTACCTTTCTTTGGCAGAGCGACGCTTGCTTTACAAATAAGGCAAATAACCTTTGAATGTGACATCACAAACAAATATTCTTCCTCCCATTCTGGGTGGAAGTGGTATGTCTTTAGTTTCTTGCTCGGTCCCGCACTCATTTTGTTGTTTGTCTCTTGTTAGTCTCCGGACTTGACTGATTTTGTATCGCTTTGCATTCTGGGTTAACAGACTGGAAAGCGATAGGTCGCTTTTTCTGTCAATCAAGTAAACTCCTGAATTAAGTGGCAGGGAGGCCAAGGGAGGAGGGATCAAAACCTGTTGTGTCTATTTTTAACGGAGCTGGATTTTTTTTTATTATGAATGACTCGCGATCTACCAGCATTGACCGCGGTCGACGTACTGGGCACCTCTGCCCTAAAGCTAGCAAAAAAGTCGTAAAGCTGGCAAAATGACAGCCAGGCACTCTTGGCCTCTACCACTCCTGTAAACAGATCTTTATGAACGTGAAAGTATCGACAAACAAACAACGAACATGGCAATTGTTAGTAATTGGATTTGTTTCAAGCCAACTACGTAAGTAAGACCCAAAACACACCTGCTTGTCAACAAAGGTGTCCCAAAAGAAAGCTAAACAGAGATTTTAACTTCAAAACATTGCGCAATATACACAATGTGGTGATCCTCTTAAGCTCTACGGATCCGAGCTCGGGTCCGAAAATGCTATATATGTAGCAACAGTGCTATATCTGAAGTGTCATTCATGAAACTATTAATATTCCATACCCATCGGACCGGAGGAAACTTGGCTAACTGACGATATGAAAAACAATTTTTTTTTCGAAAAATAAGTCTCACAAGAAGCCTCTAAATGAGCCCATGGCAAAAACGGGCAATTGCTATTTCTGCTCATAACTCACAAAAACGATCATTTATAATTCATACTTTCTGCACAAACAACACATTTTCTGAAAACTGAGATTCCACAGATTACATGGGTATACACCCCATCACTACAGGCACAACATTAACTGAGCTAGCAGCCAGAACATAGCAAGTAAACAATATCAGTTTTCAAATCCATGACAATAATTAGGTCTTACCTTGGCTGTTTTGTGATCAAAAGTTGTGTTCAAAGGAATAAAAACGCTGCTCAAGGTTAATCCAATGTCTCTTGTCACTTTAAAATGATTACTGTTAATCAATCCTTTCATTCACGGCAGAAGAGTAGGTCCAACGATTAACAGTCCGTGGCTTCAGCTGCGGGAGATGCAGTTTACGCATAGCTCCCCCTCCGCAGGCGTAATGTATTTACGTATTTTGAAACTGCCACTCGATTCGATTGGCTCTAACGATTCAAAAAAGGTGTCAGTCACCCAAATCGACCAATGGGTTCCAGAGATAGGATCTTGCGTAAGTATAAATACAGGCAGTATAGCTGGTTTACACACAGCCTCTTTTTACGCAGCATAGCATAGCATTGCATAGCATAGCATAGCATAGCATGTCCCGCGGCGATAGGAGAGCAGAGAACGGCAGATCGATCAGCGAAACAGCAGGATCTGTTTTCTTTGTCTTCATTGTAACAATGCCAGCCAGAAAGAAGACTTTCCGTCGGAAGATAGTGATCTCGTCACACATAAAGGGGACAGTAATGACTCTGATTATGAACCTCCGTCACCGGAAAGGTATGTAATCAAACAAAGAAGATGGATGCCATTTCTTGTTCTTGTTGTTGAAATAAACAAGACATATACATGTTGAATTTAACACGGTATTACATTTCATTTAGCTGACGCTTTTATCCAAAGCGACTTACAATTATTACTTATATTATATATATATATAATACACATGCATACATAATATGTATATACGATGACAGACGGAATATTATTAAATATTGAAAAGATTATATGAACCCCGTCTCACATCATTTACACGGTATACATTTTGAGTGATATAATATTATTTCACACACTCAAAATTGATGTTCTGCTGTTGTTGTAGAGAAATTATTTCTGATTTGAGTTACATTTTTGAAAGTACAAGCCAGAGAATTAATCTATTTGTTTTTTCCACATTTGTTTTCACAGTGAGGAAGGCGATGATATGGCTTCTGGATGCCCGAGTATTATGGGGAAGATGCCACCAAGGTCAGGAGGTACTGCAGGGGGTGCTCTGATGCTGGCAACAGAAGGGTGAAGACCTGTGTACTGCAGGAAGTGTCAGGTCCCTCTGTGCTTCACTACCAAAAAGAACTGTTACAGGGCATGGCATGACTTACTGGAGTAATACTGCAACATTCAGGGTTTGTATAAAGTTTTGTTTTTTTACCCAAAAAATGCTTGTTGCTAATTTTTTTAAATAAATCTGCTCCAGTTGGAGTCAAATGTTTCCTAAGTTTCCTAATTGTTATTGTGCAAGTAACATGCATCTCATGCAAAGAGGGAACTTCCCACACACAAGGATCATTGTGTGTTATTTTTGAGTAAATAACAGTGTGTTATTTAGAAAAGAATAACAAATTAGAAGGAAAAAAAGATTTAAAAAAATACAGATTTCAGTATTCTGAGGCTCTGAGCCCCATTTATTTTACTCACAGACGACAAAAAAAGTCCGACATTATACGATTACAAATAAAAATCAATAATCGTGGCTTGATATTGAGTAATAATATGTTTTTATGGACCACACAGCTTCCGGTCTTCTCAGACCCAACCGTATCCATTTGCGTCTCATATGCAGGCAAAACTCGGACTCAGAACTCAATGGGAATAGTTGGCGTATGATAGGCACGCAAAATCGGACTTTAGCGTATCTATTGCACGCATTTTCCAATGTGTAAAGTCGTGTAACACATTTGTATATACAATATAAACTGGATCATAAAATGTGACGCAATTATCAATTACCAGTCTTCCTTCTTGACCATTGTGTTTGAGGTTAAATTATTTGTTATGTTTTAGCATATTCTAAAATATTCTAATAATAACATTCAAATATTCAAAAATGGAACACGTTAATATCAAAATCTATCCACCACATACTAATAATAATACTGTGAAACAACATTCATCTCAAATAAAGATATATTTGGGAACATTCATAAGAGATATTGACATATATTTATATATTTTTAGAAAATGCTAGCATCTTATCATGCTAAACTATGGGGTAAGGTCTGTAAACATTATAGCTGCTTAACATTAACAAGGTAACAGTGTCGTTGTGCTTATGTTAACATGCTGACATTAGCATTTAGATCAAAGCCCTGCTGCTGTGCCCCTCAGAGGCATGGCTCTCGACTCTGGACACACAGATCCCTCTCTTTATTGCTTGTGCTGCAGTGTATCACTGCTGCATAACCACCATCTTTATCTCTAGGTTTGTTTCCCTCTCGTCTGCCAGGAGGCCGAATAATCTGATGGCTAACTAACTGAAACAGAAATTGTCTTAGTTTGTTTTTGTTCAAACCAATTAGGACTATCGTAGAGGAAAAACATAGAGAGAAGTACACTATGAAAGCCATCTTAACTTTTGAGAACCGTCTGCAGATACAAGACATACAAGTGCATGCTGGGAGATGTGCCGTGACAACTGGTAAGTGTTTCCTGTTTTGCTTTTCAGTATTCAGAGTATTTTCAATCTCTCATTCAGGCATATTGATTCTTGTGATGGTGAAGATGAAGCCAACAGAGCAAGATCTCCTATCATCTGGTTTGTTAGCGAGCCCAGTTGAGGGCTGCTGCTTTAATATTTAATCATTTGGTTAGATATTTGCTAAACAACTCCTAAATGCTTCTCTGTCACGCTGCATTATTCGGGGTTTTTGTACAATGTTTTTGTCTTCACACGTCAAGCTTGTCAACTGACACCACCGCGTTGAGATGAGGGGACTGGAGGCAGCGGAAATACTAAGTGGCACCTATCATGCATGTGGTGTAGAAAGACCAGGATCCATTTAATTGCGGAGCCACAACAGACACCATAGCCCACATTGTGGGAGGTTACCATGGCAATCAATGCCATATGCCTGGAGTCCAAAGAAAATGGGGTTGTGCTAGTGGAGTACTTCATGACCACAGAGCGTGAACGCTGTGATCAGCTGTTTTAGCGCAGTTCTCCAGTGAAGGGGGGGAGTCTCCCTCCGCAGCTGGTTGCCGTAGTTTTGGCACAATTCTATGAGGGGCCGTACAGGCCGTAATTCATACTGGTCCTCTCACGCACATACATTCTCCTTATACATACATATATTTTCACTCTTACACACATATTCTCCTTATACATACATACATTTTCACTCTCACACGTATATATTTACACTCACACATTCATACATTTTGCTCTCATATTATCATATTTCAATGCACACATTCATATATTGTCACTCACACATTCATGCATTTTGTTCTCATATTCATATATTTTAATGCTCATATTTATACTTTTTGCTCTCGTGCACATTCATTCAATGTTTACATTTAATATTATAAATAATATATGCATGTCTGAAGACAATATATGTATGCAAGAGAAGAATGTATGTATGTATGAAGACAATATATGTATGTGTGAGAGAAAGTATAGTGGAAACGGAAGGAGTATGGTTGAAACGGAAGGCAGGTCATTATCATGCTGTGATTGGCTCAGAAGGTCGAGCAGGGCGGGCTCATGTTCAGAACTTCGGATTCAAATCAACATGATGGAGGGAGATGAATCCGTGTATCTACGGACCATTTGTTTTTCTTTATTAAAAAAGTAAACGGAAGAGCGTCTGAGAGGCGTTTTTGCCCTTTTGTTTTTTACCTTACTAAATGGTCTAATGGTCAGTGAGCGAGGGGCTGCGGAACTCGCGGAAGTGATTTCAAAACAAAAAGCACTCGTTTGCTCGGAACGGTGTTATTATAAACAAGGGGAAACTAGGGGAATTTAGCGATCACAACGAAAACGGCCAAGACCCACATTAAGCCCAGAAAATGAATGTTATTAAGGGCTGTAAATATAGTCTATGTCTAAAATGGACAACATTGTTAGGAGATTTAAACTATACAGCGGTTCTGCACTGCGGTCACTCAGCCGTCTCTCGAGGTTTTTTTCTTTAAATCAGCAGCTCTTTTTCCCCCAGCTTTATTTGATGATCGATACAAATATTTGTTACCACAAGTTCTCAATAAAAGTGACACAACTCTTCTCTCTAAATGGCGCTGGACCAGCCAATCAGAATTGACCTTCTCGAGTTCTCCGATTGGTTGGTTTTGTGGCACATTTGTAACGCTGTGACAACTTGAGCGAGCGCAGGCAAAGCTGAGCGCGCACAGGGTGGAGAGGACGAGCGAGCGAGGGAGAGAGAGCGCGTGCAGCGGTCTGCTTGCGCACGGAGCAGGAGTTTTATGAGAGAAAATATATTTCTCTGTTAAAAAATGTTCAAGTGCGCGATCAATATCATTTTCTATGCTCAACATGTTTCATTGCGTGCTCAGGATAGAGGCACAAATATAACGCCATAGACATTTCGCCGACAACTGCGCCGAGCACTTGACTTTATGCAGGTAGCCAGACAGTGGGACATTGTACGAAAAGTCAGGAACATTAATTACAGATAAAAAATGTGCGATTAATTTATGATTAATCGCGATTAACTATGGACAATCATGCGATTAATCGCGATTAACTATGGACAATCATGCGATTAATCGCGATTAAATATTTGTAATCGACTGACAGCCCTAATTTATTTACATACTGTAGAGTCAAATCACATCACAAATAGAGCAGGTCTAGACAAAACGGTAGTAGAGCAGATCCTAATCACAGGGTGAACACCCAAATTATTTTTTCAATTACGAAAACGGGATTGGCGGATGTTTGCCCTCTAAGTGGCCTTATAGTTTTACAAAACGGAAAAATAGGTCATTTCAGAGATGATAAATGTGTTTCTGTGCTAATGGAATATCATCACATTATAACAGGGACATGTATGGATTAGTAATTAGTAAAGTGGGTTGGGCTCAAGCCAGGCTGGGGGGTAGGGTGGGATGTTGTGTGCGGTGATAGCCTTGTTTGCCCTCCTTCCTCTCCTCTGTCTATCCCTCTCCTTCCCTCCCTCCCTGCTTCCCTCCTTCCCTCATCTCTGCTGACATAGACTGTACAGATCAAAGCATGCACAGAACAAACCGCGGGCCTTCTCACCCTGCAAAGGTATGCATTCAAACGCAAATAGAGACACCACAACCTCGCCAAGGACGAGCAGAGAAGCGTGTGGAGGAGCAACCAGCCACATGGTAGCCAACGACTCTATTCTTATGTGCCTTAAGGAAACATTGATGAGCCCACAAAGAAAGAGACATTTAAAGAAATGTTTTGCTAAAAAAATGACAATTTGTTTATCCTTGTCTCCTTGATTTCTTAAAGAAATTTAGTTTTTTCTCACATGCCTCCATACAAAGATTTTAAACTTTAGAAAGTATCGATACATTTATGGAAATATTGGCCATGTTTATACTTGTCGGTGCAGGTACTGTTAATGAAGAAGTGTAAGGTTTCAGACAAAAAACATGTTTTGAGGGAGTAGTTAGCATTAATAATAATACATTTAATTTATATAGCGCTTCTCATCTGCCAAGACAAATCTCGAAGTGCTTAACAACAAAGGATACTAATACACTTTGATAGATTAAACAAATAATTGTAATAATAATAAGAAATCAAAAATATAAAATAAAGTACAAAAATAAAAGTCGGTGATAGCGATAAAAAATGGCAGTACTCCAGGTGTACCATGCTCAAAGTTTATTGGAAGGCCTGCCGAAAGAAGAGGGTCTTAAGGCCGGTTTTGAAGACCTAGATGGAAGGGGCAGATCTCAGCTGATCTGGGAGGGAGTTCCAGAGGCGCGGGGCGAATGAGCAGAAGGCTCGGTCTCCCATTGTTCGGAGACGTGTGCAGGGGATGTAAAGAAGAGGAGCGTGGCTGGAGCGGAGAGAGCGGGTAGATGTCTGGGTATGGATGAGGTCACAGAGGTATTTTGGGCTTTGTCCATTCAGGGCTTTGTACGTGAGGAGCAGAACCTTAAACTGGATCCTGTAGTGGACCGGGAGCCAGTGTAGTTGAACTGGATGAACAGGAATTGGATTGCGCTCTTAACTCCCCTTTTTTTAATACATCATGGAATGTATTTGTTTATTTAGGAGAGATGCAAGAAAAACACGTTGTTTTCAAGAGCTCAGGGTTACACGGGGGAAACAACTGATATACAAATGATCATTTTGGGGGTGAAGTATTCCTTTAAAGACAGCACAAGAGCTCTAACACAATAACATAAATAAAGCTGGGCATTGACTAATTGCAGCATCAGCTCTTTGTGGTTTAACGTGATGTTGACTTTAGTGTTATATATTAGAATGCATGTCATTACCCAGCTGTAGACTTTGCAAATTAATGTGAAAAGCAATAAGAAGAGATGCACAGATAGGGAGTTTTGTGGATGATAATGACAGATAAATACC
The DNA here is from genome assembly GCF_902827175.1 of Gymnodraco acuticeps. Lineage (NCBI taxonomy): Eukaryota > Metazoa > Chordata > Actinopteri > Perciformes > Bathydraconidae > Gymnodraco > Gymnodraco acuticeps. Next base: position 531,554 of record NW_022990905.1, read on the forward strand.
AACACAAATACAATTATTGCATTATGAAAAACTGTTTACCAACTGAATGGACAATGCAACACAATTGTGATGTTTTAATAAAGGTATTAAATGATGCAGGGAGACAACATTGTGCAGACAAAACTTTTTTATTTTATTTTGTTGATGCTTTGTTGTAGATGTTTTCTTTCATTTATACTTTGTATGAAATGGGCCCTATCATGCTGTTTCCTGTAGTCTGTTATATAGGTTTTTGTGCATGTAACATTTTCTTTCCCACCCCCCCGGCCTGAAATGCCTCCATTGGACTCCTTAGTTTACTTCTGTAGCATAGTGACATCACTATGTAACATTCACGCTTCTATTGGCTAGCGCTCCAACACATTGTACGCGATAGGCTAATGGGCAAGACATCTCTAAGCGGTTGACCAATCACAACAGAGCAGGCCAGCTAACCAATCAGAGCACTGGGTTCTCTTTAAAGCCTCCTGAGCAGAGGTCTTGTAAATGTTGCAACAAAGGCTAAACACAGTGCACATGGTCCTTGTGCATGAATGTATGATACCACTCTTATCCTACTGTGATGGCCATGTCAAATCAAATAAACCAACCTACTAAAGATATATTCAATACAAAGGATGTGAATGTAACTTTTTACATTGACCAGTGTATTTTCCCACTGCTGGCATATCATGTTTGTATGTTAATACATTTTTAGCACTCTTGTAATGCTTGTGTGTCCATTCACAGTCACAGCTAGAGAAGAGGAACCACAGCTCCACTTTTTCAGATTTACTGGCTGAAATTATTTTATTCAAACAAAAACAAACATTATGCTGTACATTTATATTCCTCATTCGCTCCATCTCCCCAGATGGAGCGCTGCTACAGCAGGTCGCTGAGCGGTGAGACCAACAGGGATAGCATGAAGCCTCGGTGCCTGTCTCCTTACTGTTGCCTTAGCAACTTTGGCAGACACACTGTAATGTGTGTTATGTAGACCCCTCGGTTCCTGCTGTAAGTTTAACTGCAGAGCTCTGCTGCTGGCCACTGAGCATTTGTAAAAGATGGGAAAAGTGGTTTGCTCAAAGGCACTTAGATAAAGGGCAGGATATATTGAATCTTGTTTTTTGTATAACAAATGTTATGATACTTTCACTTTAAATATGATGTATAAGAGTCAAAGATCTTTTCACAGAGAGAATTGTATATATTTCTTTGTTTTAGAAATGACTGTCAACAGCCATAAAACACATTTTCTCCATGTTTTTAGGAATACAATGTTACATAAATCAGGCTATGAATGACCTTTGATTAAACCACCCCTAGTATAATCCATCAGAATATACTGTAGATGAGAATAGCACTGGAACATTTGGTGCATGTAAGAGTATACGAAAAAACACATAATGCCAATTAAAGAAATGCATTGATATGTAAATGTCTTTCATTTTTGCAAAACACTAGAGGTAAATGAAAATTATATATTTTGTATATGCTAATTCAGCATTGTATAATGCTTACTCTTGGTCAATTCACATAGTGAAAAAAACACCAAAATGTGTATTTTAGGTATTCTGAGAGAACACATGTTATGGAAGCAAAATAGTCCAAACCCTAGAAATTGTCAAGTGCATTAAAAATCTATGTATTTAGTAGTGTCACAAACACACACAATGATTTATATTGCCATGGTGAATATCTTTTGATGAAATTATTGTTCATTTCAAATCGTAAATATGATCTGTTTTCTGAGCAATTGAGACCTCTCTGAGACCTGATGAGACGGGGAGCGGAACAGTTTTTCGACCGCAAATTGTAAACAGAGACTAGTGTTGCAAATTGGACTGCAAAGTATAGTTTATATAGGAAAGTATATCGCCGAAATATTGATTTGTTATTTTGAGACTATTTAAGTCAATACTTTTTTGTTAATAAATTACATTTTTTGACTGAAAACCTTCGGCTGCTTATTGCTTTGGATTGCGTGTCGTCAACCCCGCTCTATAGTGGCAAAAGGAAACCTTGGATGCCACTACACCATTGCTTTCACGCTCTATTCACTAATAATGAGTATTAGGCAAATTATTATGTTTTCATGATACTTGTAAAATGTTGCTTCTGGCAAAAAAGGGATAATGAATACAGATGTTTGAAGGAGATCTTCACAGAAGTATACATAAGGAATTGAGAGGGAATTGTTGCCTAATTTCGTAATACTAGCTCTATTTCCTAATAATTTGAAATGTTTGGTTTTATGCAAATAAATAATACGGAAGACAAAAAGAAAGAAAACAATTTCATTATTTAGACACATTTTGGGACAGTTCAAACACATTATTTGGATGGTTTGGGGACCTGGTGAACAACCTAGGTAGGAGCCTTGAAATTCAGACTGTTATAGGAGCTATTGCTTCTAATGAGGCTCAAGTATTTGTTATCAGCTTGCTTAAAATAGCTGCAGTCTTTGAACCTGCCTCAACTCCCAACCACTGCTTTCACTTTGCTGCATGTGCACCTGTTATTAACCATTGTCGGAATTATCATGACTAATTGAAGATTATATCAGTGATAATATTTGGTTTATTTGTAAATTTACTAATCTCGTATTTCTAAAAGGATCCTCTGTCTTAATTAAATAGAGTTGATCATTTAGAGCACGCAATTGATGTCCCAGTGATGTTTCATTTATGACAACATAATCATCCCATTTATGTTGATAGATATGTTGAATGTACAGATTTTATTATGCCATTAGCCTTTGTTTTCCTATTACTTCCAGCTACTGTAACTGAGAGAGCTTTAAGATCAAGCTGTTGATAGTTGTTGCTTAGTTGAGGGACAAAAGAGGTTTGTTTTCTTTTTTTTAAGATTTGTTCTTAATAATGTTCTTCATTATTATAAGTTGTGTAATTAAGCTTAGTGTTGTGGTCATTCTCGATGTCTCAGCCAATATTATTGTCTGTTTTTTTATTTCAACTACCCTAACTAATCTGTACACTCTGGTCACATGTGGTGTATTGGCATTTGAAACAAGCGCCATATTCAACAGCCTTTGAAAACATGTAGAATGTGATTTAAATAAGAGAAGAGCCTTATGGGTTCACTGTCCGAACGCACATCGTTAAATAAATGGTATGACATTTTGGGCAATATGCTTCAACATGTGAATAATAAAAACGTTATATTTTGTTTAATCTTAATCTCTGTTTGCAAATGTATGCATTTTATTAGTTATCTGTTGACATGGGATCAGATTTTGGTATCGGGAGCGTCGTGCTTTCCACTTAAGTAGTTTTGACCAATCACGTTGGAGTGGACTTTGGTTGAATGCTGGTCAACAGTCCATGAGGGGAGCAAAAGAGGCAGAACACATTTGCCAAAATGCAAACTCAGAACCCTTCTGTAGCTAGCGTTGATTCATCTTTCAATTTATCTCTGCCAACATAAATCTGTATACGAATGGAGGGAAACAATCCGGTCCTCTGTCAACTCCAACTCCATCCTCACATCTCAACCTGATTATCGGACTGAAATAATTACCTGCGGAAGAGGAAGTCTTGGTATTGATACTTGTTATCCGGTTATCCACAAGCTAAACTAGAACCCCAGAAATACTGGTCACTTCCCCAAGAGCCTAATCATCGTCGGACTAATAGCCAATGGGTTCGGAAAGTGTCTTTGCATTTGCAGAAACATAAAATGTGATTTGGTTTTTGGAGTTGTTACTTTGCCCTTGCTTTTAGTCTGGCTGCCTGTTGACTCTACCTTCATATGTCGATGTTGTGAAGAGATTTAAGGTCACCTATCATGCAATTTTTAGGCAATAGCATAGGTCTCAGATATATACAAATATATAAAAAACATGTCTATGAAGTGTTTTGCTCAAAATACCAAACAGATCACCCATTCTAGCCATGCCTCATATCTCTCTATTTCACTTCCTGTTTCAAAAGGGCTGATTTGGGTATAAAGCTTTAAAAAAAAAAAAAAAGTGATAAAAAAAAAGGAGGGAGCTGAGCTCATGCGGCAGATACTGTGGTGATGAAACGCCATATCATGGATTATCAAGGATTATCTCTGAAACAGTATGGAGCTCAAAGGCTTTCTCTCTTGTCGGTTATACCACAAGGTGAGTTCCTTTTTATTTCCTGCTTCTTCACACACATGCTCTCCAGTACAGGTTAGCTCCGAGTGTTAGCGATGCTAATGTAAACATTGACCATATTATGTCCAAAACAGTCTGGCATTGTTTCTGATAGCAACGTTTCTGATAGGGTCGTGGGCGTAAAGCCAGCCTACATTGCCGATATTACGTCATATCGGACGCAAATCTGGATCAGCTCCGTTGTAGCCCCGTTTTTAGAGATTTGGGTACGGAGGAAAAGAGAGAGGGTTTTGTTTTCTGACGCTGCATGAGTTCCCTGACACACCGGGGACACATATTTATGTATAAAAGACATCAAAAAGTTCATTTTGCATGATAGGTCCCCTTTAATATATTGCATCCTACTCTCAGCAAACAGCCATTAAGCCTCCCTTTTTCTACAAGCACACGTTAGACATTGAGTCCCCTTGCATGACGATGTGAAATAAAGAGGCTATTTTAAATCTCTGATTCTGAATGTGTCTAACTCTGTTACGTGTTTCCGTCCTATATATTTGTAAAGGGGTGAATATCTCAGCAACCACAAGTGATCACATCATAAGGATTTGCTACAGGATTTAGAATTCAGTGTTAAAAAATAGCTGTTAGAACTCCTCTTACCAATAAATACTACTTTACAATCATCATATGTGTTCCATGTGTACAGTAGCTCAGTGTTACTCACCTATATACAGCGAGGAGTCCTTCCTGTGGACATGGTCGTCGATGTAGGACACTCCCAAAGGCTGGACGGGTGTGGCTCCGATGCCCAGCAGAACCTGGGCTCCGATCAGCAGAAGGTACATCATGTTGGTGTTGGCTCTGTTGCCACACTTAAACCCAGAGTCTCGGTTTTCTGACCTGGAGTTGTTGGAGCAGACGTCCCTGCCGTCCTCGGCGTGCCACGAGTCGCCGGCCTCGTACTCATACTGATGCGTCAGGAACTCCGGCAGGGCCGACAGCAACGCCCCCAACGCCATGACAATCCCGCCGCAACCAATGAGGCGGGGTCTGTGGGCCTTGGCTCCAAAGTAGCTGACAAACAGGATGAGGGCCAGGTTGCCGATTTCGAAGCTGCTGGCAATGACGCCCACATCGGCGCTCTGGAGGTTGAAGCGTCTCTCCAGAGTGGTCAGAACACTTACCTGGCAGAGAGAAATAAAGAGAGAAGAGAAGTGTTACTGTGTTCTCACAATTAGCAGCCATTTAGGACTGTCGATGACTTCAAAGAAAACCCACTAACCTTTTCTGTAGTTTCTTATCTCTCTGAAGTCATTTTGTGTCACTTTATGTTCATTTTGTGTCTCTTTGTAGTTCATTTGTTTCTCTTTGTAGTTGCTTTGTAGTCATTTTGTGTCAATGTTATTGTTTGTGATCATTTAGCTCCTTTTTTGTAGTTTAGTATCTGTTTCAAGTCATTTGTTTTCTCTTTACAGTAATTTATGTCTATTTTATATCATTTGTGTCTCTTGGTAGACATTTTATGTTTTTTGTGGTCATGATGAATCTCTTCCTGGAAGGTACGAGTCTTAAAGAGTAAAATATTGTATATGTTGAGTTGCATTTAGCTTCAGGTGCTAATCAGTAACAGCATGATTGAACGGTGCCACTCGAACCAACAAAAGCAACCTGTTGATGACACACAGTCAGGGCCGCCCCTCCCTACAGGCCAATCACGCAGGCTGCATGGGGCCCCGCCTTGCGCAGGGGGCCCTGCCCCGAGGGCCTCAGCTGCTGTTCTCCGCTCAGTTCTCCGCGCACCCCCCGCGAGAGTGAGAGTGAGAGTGAGAGGTGACAAGGGGAGCACGTCTGTAACCCGACACCGTTGCAATGAATCAACATCTGACCAATCACGGCTTTGATACGGCCACTAGTGCAGGTGAAGAGATGTCGGCGAAAAGACAGTTTCAGTCCGGCGCAAGCTAGAGGGAAAGAAAAAAAACATGAAGAAACTAGAGCATCACTCGAAGGTGGGTTATTGTACGAGTCAAATGTACAACTTGCTAATGTTGTATAAGTCAAATGTCATGTTGCCAATTGCCATATTAAAACATCAGCTGCAATTCACGACATGAAGAAGGCAGTCTCTGCATAGCATATAGGCTAATGGAGATGCAGTTATTTCCAGCATTCTTTATTTACCATTCATTCAAGTATGTTATGCCTTTTATCTGCTAATGTACAGGAGGAAGAGTGATACACTGTCTGTCTAGTTGGCTTACATAACAGTTAAAGTTTACAGCCTAAAAAACATGGAGCATTTTTTCCCCTTTTATTCATTTTTATGTCAATTTGCACATTTCATGGTGATGCTCAGCCTCTCCCCTTAACTCCTAACAGTCATCATCATGGTGATGCTCAGCCTCTCTCCTTAACTCCTAACAGTCATCATCATGTCAACCACAACACAGAGAAATACTGATAGAAATGTGTGTGTAGTTGTTGACACATTGCTGACAGAGGGAACTAGAATACAGATTTAAGAAATATCAGTTTTTGAGCATGTCATAAGCATGTTTTGTCTTGACTATATTACAACTATATTATAATAAAAATAATATAGTATTTTTATTATTGAATTGATTATGATTATTAGTAGAAGTAGTTTATTTGCATTAATTATATTTTAATCTTTATGAGGCTAGTATTTGGCAGGAAATGCAGACGTATTCACCTGTAAACGCATACTGAACGACATACATGCACATTTACCATTTACCTCACTGTATAAAAAAGTAACTGTGTTGATAATAATAATAAACAGGAATTATATTTGCAAAGTAGCCTACTTTGTTTCCAAAAAAAATTGTTTCACTCCTGTCGGTTGTGGGGGGGTGGCCTCATCTCACAATGTTGCTTGGGGCCCCAAGTTGGCCAGGGGCGGCCCTGCACACAGTAGATGAGCCACTATGCTTCATCCCCACACTCCTCATCCTCCACCTAAAACAACCCTGAGGCTAGCCTGGCGCCAACCTGGGAAAAAGGGCATGTGTTTGGCTTTTAGGGTTGCAAAGGGGCGGAACATTTCCGGTCAATTTCCAGTAAGTTTCCGATACATTTCCATGGGAAGTTAAAGGTAGGGTAGGTAAGTTTGAGAAACCGGCTCGAGATACACTTGTTGTTATATTCCATGGAATGCTCTTAACATCCCGATAGCAATGAATATATTAAATGCTTTGACAAAAAAATCAAGCAGCCTTTACTGTGGAAGCCGTAGTACTGTAAAAAGCACGACCAATCATTTTAGCCGGCCCGGCTAAAGTAACTGGATGGCCTACCTGCCTGTCAGCCTTCCATCTGTGCACAACCTTATCTTGTGCCCTCATTGGTCATGTGCGCGTTCATGTGTGTTGGAGGAGGGGCTCTGTAAGGAAGTGGCAGATTTGTTCCGGCTGTGTATTTTCAAATCCTAGTGCACTCGAGCTGGTTTCAAGAAATAAAAAGGCACATTTGTCTTGTAGTAAATAAAAAGGGCGACCTGGAGCCGATCCTGCAATTTCTCCACAGGAAAGAGTTGACATGCTGAAAACCAAACCCCTGTAGGTGGGTCTGGGGGGATTCTCCCCCAGGAGATTTTTTGAAATACTAACATAAATACCTACACATTGTGCTCTCTTGAGAAGAAAATAAATAAATCTATTCCAACACGACATATTTAAAAAAATGAATGCCATTTTAGTTTTGTGTTACTTTGTTCTGAAAGCTGAACCTGCTGCTCCTCACAGAGAGAAGAGGGAAGAGGCTGTGTGAATTACTTTACATTGTGGATAAGGGTGGATAGCCCCCATTGTTCTGTGTATAATGCCTGCAATACACATGCTACAGCTGCCCAGCTGCTCACTGTTTGTAGAAGTACATTGTATTTTCATTTCAATAATGTATTTTCTATTCCCTGCTTCATAAACAATACTGACCTCCCTGTGCTCCTCCGAGTCTGTCTCACAGTCCGGGGATGTGAGGACAGCGCGAGGACACAGACTGGTTCACTTCATAAAGGAAATGGCGGTCAATATTACAGCAGAGCTAAAATGCTTAATAACCTTCATTACGTGTTAGAGAAAGAACATAAGAAAGGTTGACAAAGAGGAAGCTGTTAAACGTGCAGCGGAGCCGCTGTGTGTAGAGAGAGAGAGAGACGCTGAGCTGCACCGTGCAGCTATCAGCTGATCCGGAGCAGAGAGAGAGAGCTGGGGTCCTCCTGTCCTCACAACTCTTATAAATCCGGGTACCGGACAATTGTTATTTGTTCTTACTCTGAACCGAGTTTTGCTTCCCAAACCTGCCACTGGGCTGCACCCCCATCTGTGAGGCTCCACTAGCACCCGCCTAAAATGCATCTTTTTAGAATAGCCTTTTACTAGATTTTTAAAACCCCCACATTTTGCCATGCCGGCATAAATGTCACTGCTTTTATTCTGTTGTTTTAATTATTTTAATTGTTGTTTTTGTTTTACCCCTTTTTACTCTGTAGCACTTTGAGTTTTGTTTACGCAAATGTAAATTGCGCTTATAAATCAAATTGATTATTATTATTATTGATGAAAACAGACTTAGCTGTAATGCAGGTGATGCTTAGCTGACAGTGTTGATCCTCAGTCATTATAGCTCTGCCATCTCAAGTTTTACTGTAATTTGTTTGAAACAGGAAGAAGAAAAGCTTCTAAAAAGAGGAGAGATAAACACACCCTGTGAACCGAGAAAGAGGCTGAATTAAGCAGTGCTACAGTGCTTTTGTTTACAGCGGGATTTGCTAAAGGTGCACTTTTCGTTTGGGATGCTGTTTTAAAAAGGGAAAATATACACTGCAGTCTTCAAGGTAAACACTAATGCACTTGGAATTTGTGACTGGTGCAAAACACATTAAAACCAACTCACTACTGTTGGTGCCAAGCTGCAGTCTACACCAAGGCAGGTTCTTCTTTTCCTAAACAAAGCCTCCTTTTTATCTCTAAAGTCTCAAGTCTTTGCACTCAAGTCCAAAGTCCAGACAGTCAAGTCCTGGGTCAAGTCCATGGTCCTAATCGTTTAGTCATAATGTGCTCTCTACCAAATGAATGCCATGTTTGCCATTTCGTAACTAGTAATTAGTATGTTACAGGTTTTCTGTTTACCACCTGCTCAGGGAAACAAATGTGGTGGTAATCGATGGGCTTGTGGAGAGCATCAAGTATTTTCAAGTCAAAAGGTCCATGTCAAAGTGAAGGCAAGAGTCATTGGTGCTTAAGTCAAGTCCAGTTGCAAGTCTTTTTTTTATATTGTCAAGTCTAAAGTAATTTAGGTCCGACCCACACCTCAGATTTTTGTTGCTTTATCTTCCAAACCCGCAAGCAAAATCTTCCTTTACATTAAGAAAATTGTAGGTTATTTTCTATTTACATACTGTATAGCCCGAATCACGACAGAAGTTTCAGACTTTTCATATAGAAGAGGTCCATTTAAAAACTGTACGAAATCTCAAGAAAAACACTATTTGGAAATACTGTTTATAAAGTCAGATCTAATGAGTCAAGCAGCTGACCTTGCCTCTGTTGTTAAATTCCTTCCAGGATTTTGTTGATATGACTGAGAATGAAGGCGGGTAATTTGAGAACTAAGTGTTCTGTCCCTCATGAACAATAAAATGAAGCCCCAAACGGCATGTGCAATTATTTATAGTATCAAGACTTTGCTGCTGACGCCTTTCAGGGGCTTTGGCTTTGATCAGGCAAATAATAATCCATGATTAAAGTGGGATCATTCATATTTTTACACATTTACAGTAAGTGGTGAGGCCAACTCTGACTAATAAAATGAGTCAGTGGCCAATGTTGGCCATGAGGGTTGTGCAATAGGTCGCCATTGTCAGTATGTGCGTCTGTTTATTGTGTTTGTTCAAACGGTGTATGACTGATGATATGTGTATGTCTCTTAATGTCTATACTATGTTTGCATACATGTATGCGGAACTGCAGGACGGAGTCCAGAACAAATTTCCCTACTGGGACAATAAAGTATATCGTATCGTATTATAATGTGGGTGGGCCACACAATTAATGACTGTAGTTGGCTTTGGCCACATCATAAACAGCTGCCATTACACTCAGTGCCCTTCAAAATCCATTCATCACATACGTACAGTTTTAGTACATGGGTTTTCTAATATGTTTGGTGTTAGGGGGGTTGCTTTAACTTCACATTTGCTTTAACTTCACATTTCTAGTAAATTGTGCCTCCTGGATACATTTTCTGTACGTCTTATCTCTAATATTGGCCTGCCCTTGACTTAATAAATTCTAGTTCACTAACTCTCATTTAATCGATTAGTTGATTCAATTGACATATCTGTAAAACTGAGTGTCTTCATAAAGAAGATGCAAAAGCACCCCTTTAACCCTTGTGTTTACCATAGATGCGCATATGTTTCTTAGAAATAAATCAGCATGAAAATGCATGGACTAATCAGCTAAAGAAATCTTAGTCTAATGGGAATAAACAACCAATTAGTCGGTTTGTCAACTAACATGGGGAAATCCCTCGATTTTGACAGCATTCTAACAATATAATACAAAATCACAATAATGGACAAGACTGTGATTGGGAGTACACTGTAAATGAGAATCAAATATAGGGAGCTTTTCTGAAAACACTAAGATACAGTCGCTTCTGTTGTGATCACGTCATCTTCTAGGCCTATATCCTCCAGTGTCAAAGGCCTCCTGCATTACCGAGGCTCCAGGCTGCAGAATGAAGCAGAGCCGGCAGGTTTGATAGACCTCCTGACCACTCGTTTCATAACCTACTCCCCAACAGCTCTATGAAATTGTCCAACAACAACGTGGAGCCTTTACGGCCGCTGTGACGCGCTTTGTGTCATGCAGATGGTGCATAGGCCTGATGGATAATACGCAGCAAGTCATCAATCAGTGAGAGCACCGCGGTCCCATGGCTGCTGGAGGATGTGATTATTCTAATGTGATCAGAATAATATGATTATTAACCGCATCAGTGAGAAGCGCCGCATCGTTACTCACTGTGTGTCTGTGTGCCGGTTTGAAGGGCACTGCGTTAACCCGATGTTACCTGAGAGATACTGACACATACGACGTTCACCAACATTGTGTCCGCGGTGGATCACTGCCCTGGGGGGAACTCACCAGATAAGCGCCCACGGTGCCCTGTGCCAACATGAGAGCGCATTCCGACACCAGGAAAATCTTGATGTTGGAAAAACACGAGGTTTTCTTCTCCTGGTTGTCATCCTGCTCCGGGTCGTCGGTGCTGCTCCGCTCGGTGCATATCTGGTTTTTAACCTGCATCCTTCGGGCTCAGGCTCCGGTCGGCATGAAACTGAACGGGTCCGGTCCGGCGGAGAGCATCTGGTAATAATGACGAGCTGCACTGCAGAACGAGTGCGAATCTCTTGTCAATAGCCCGTCTAGGCTGGAATACACAGCGAGAAATACTGCTCTCCACTCAGCATTACGCGCAGTCCGTCAGCGACCTCTCTGCTCTGTCCAGCCAGTGCTTATCGACCACATCATATTAAAATACGTTGACTACGCATGTGTATGTATGACGGCTTAATACACGACGTAGAACTACAGGACGCCGCTTCACCACATCCGGTGTGTTGCATATATTCCCAGGACCGGTACCGACTGGATTTTGGTTTCCAGCTCGTCCTTCAGGCGGCGTTATGATGCTCCTCCTTCCCCTCTCCTCCTCCCCCCTTCATCTATACACCAAACACAACGAGGGAGGTGTAACGCCCCCCCTTCGTGTCAATGTGTTTTCCCACATCATCATTTCACCTGTGCAGACTTTAATCATCGCCACATAAAATGCATCATGACACCCAGTGAAGGATGCCCCATAAGCAGGGGTGCACATAACTTTTTTGCCCTGGTTCTCAAAGGAGCACCTGGAGATGTTGCTTGGTGCTCATCCTTAAAATGAAATAAACCGTAACTTTTGAGGGGGTCTTGACTTTATTTGCCAGACACACGGCACTGAACACACATGCAGAGGTGAACACAGAACACACATGCAGAGGTGAACACAGAACACACATGCAGAGGTGAACACAGAACACACATGCAGAGGTGAACACAGAACACACATGCAGATCAGAGGTGAACACAAGACAACATTAGCACGACCAGTAATCCTACAAGCTGTCATCACTACCCTCCTGACTGTTCTCCTCACTGTCTTCCTCTCTGTCAGACATGGTAGCTGATGATGTAGGCCTACTTCTTTCTCTCTGGTTGAGTCTGCGATTAGCTGCTTGCATCCACAAGTCAACAGCTGGTTTTGGGTCGAAAGTCTCTGTTGTCATCTTAGACAAGTGGATGTAATCAAATAAGTATGTGAACATAACCAATAACCTACCCTAGCCAATAACAAATGAATGTAACTTGTTTTATTTGTGTTGTTCATTCATATCTTATTTTACCTTAACATTTATTTATTTATGCTTTTTTTTGTATCTCTCCAGTTTTAAAGGATATTTTTGGTTACTGTCCTATAGTATACATTGGAATGATTTCAAACCTGTTTATCCCAATAATTACAAAGGAGTGCCTTGAAAATATGTGTTTACATAAATTGTGACCAAACCGTTTGAACTTAGACTAAGAGTCCTTTACCTCACTGAGCTGTAGTTAACTTATCAGCCTCTCAGTCTGACTGGAGAGGACTCTCCCTCCACATTATTGTAGAAACATCTTCTTCTTATCTCCGTTAGAGCAGCTAGCACGGCACCAGATTCTAATAACAACAGCGCTGGTACCGGTGCACCCTCCCTCTCACTCGCATTTTGTCTGTGAGCTTGCGCCTGATAAGCCAACATCCCCCATTTTCATCACTTTCAGCGCCCATCGTACAGGGCAAATGAAAGGTGTAATCGGGGTGAAAAGGGTGTTACATTTACTTAATTATGAATATTGTTACATCAAGGCCGAAAATTAGGATGAGCCCCAACGGTCAAAATGTTTTTTTCCCTCCCAGAACTGCCAGCGCAGCGCCTCCACAGATCTGGCGCCCTTGGCGAACATCTAGCCAGTGCTACGGGCCGGCCCTGAGTTCATATCATGGTTCATATGCAACTCGCAAATATCTTTCTCTCTTCTCTCATCTCTCCTCTATTTTCTCTTTTCTCTTCTCCCTTCTCTCTCTCCCTCTCTCCCTCTCTCAATGTTGGTACGCAAATGCGCTTTGTTTCAAATGACCCGGTGCTCTTTTTTTGGCGGAGGTGCGCATGCGCACCTGCGCACCAGTTATGTGCAGCCCTGCCCATAAGCACACACTGATACATCAGCAGTGTAAAGTGACACAGCGCATCTTCACTTGTCAATAATGAATGTTCGGATATTACTTTGCAGATTTATACAGCAGTAGAGCAATATGATTGTGACATGGTTTGCTTTTAAAAGTGTAACTTTAAACCAAATCTTTGTAAAACAAGCAGATTTTCAATCCAGAATTCATTTGATTAAAGGCAAGGTTAAAACATATTTTATTTTATAAGTCTGGTCAATTTTGAGTTAATTTGCTTAAGTAACATGCCATATTGGAAACAAGTGAAAAGAAAACATTCAAAAAACATATTTAGGTGTTTGTCTATAGATTTCTCATAAATTAGCAAAAGTAAAAAATAGATAATGCCCCATGTGCATATTTTACATAACATTTCCAGAACTGTCTTACTCAACTGGAGAACTTTCCTTTTTATATGAGTTCATTCATTTGTACTCCTCTGCACCTGTAGTGTTTTTCAAGAAAATGTACTTTTACAGTATAATACAGCTCTTTTAAAGTGGACCTATCATGCTATATTTGAAACATATGTTGTAGGGCCATACCTATATAAAACATGTCTGTGAAGTTATTTTTTCAAAATACCAAACAGATCATGCATTTTAGCCATGCCTCATTTCGCTCTATTTGGTCTTTTCCAGCCCTGTTTTTGCAAGGGCTGATTCTGCTTTTGTGGCAGACTACAGCGCCACTTACAGGCCTGGCATATGTACTACAGCGTCTCCAGCGCTTTCCAGCGGTCTCTCATTCCCCTGATAGGTGGAGAGTTGCCCATATAGGCGGAGCAGGGCCGCCCCTCCCTACAGGCCAATCACGCAGGCTGCAGGGGGCCCCGCCCAGAGGGCCTCAGCTGCTGTGCGCAGTTCTCCGCTCAGTTCTCCGCGCACCCCCCGCGAGAGTGAGAGTGAGAGATGATAAGGGGAGCATGTCTGTAACCCGACACCATTGTAATGTATCGACATCTGACCAATCACGGCTTTGATACGGCCACTAGTGCAGGTAAAGATATGTCGGTGAAAAGACAGTTTCAGTCCGGCGCAAAAAACAAAACATGAAGAAACTAGAGCATCACTCTCTCTCGAAGGTGGGTTATTGTATGAGTCAAATGTACAACTTGCGAATGTTGTATAAGTCAAATTGCCAATTGCCATCTTAAAACATCAGCTGCAATTCACGACATGAAGAAGGCAGTCTCTGCAGAGCATATAGGCTAATGGAGATGCAGTTATTTCCAGCATTCTTTATTTAACATTCATTCAAGTATTTTATGCCTTTTATCTGCTAATGTACAGGAGGAAGAGTGATACACTGTCTGTCTAGTTGGCTTACATAACAGTTAAAGTTTACAGCCTAAAAAACATGGAGCATTTTTTCCCCTTTTATTCATTTTTATGTCAATTTGCACATTTCATGGTGATGCTCAGCCTCTCCCCTTAACTCCTAACAGTCATCATCATGTCAACCACAACACAGAGAAATACTGAAAGAAATGTGTGTGTAGTTGTTGATGCATTGCTGACAGAGGGAACTATGAATACAGATTTAAGAAATATCAGTTTTTGTGCAGGTCATAAGCATGTTAGGTCTTGACTATATTACAACTATATTATAATAAAACAATATCGTATTTTTATTATTGAATTGATTATGATTATCATTATTAGTAGAAGTAGTTTATTTGCATTCATTATATTTTAATCTTTTTGAGGCTAGTATTTGGCAGGAAATGCAGACGTATTCACCTGTAAACGCATACTGAACGACATACATGCACATTTACCATTTACCTCACTGTATAAAAAAGTAACTGTTGATAATAATAATAATAAACAGGAATTATATGTGCACATTTTTTTTCACTCCTGTCGGTTGGGGGGGGCCTCATCTCACAATGTCGCTTGGGGCCCCAAGTTGGCAAGGGCGGAGCACCCCTTTCTGACGTCAGAACAATTCAAATAATAATCAGCTCCGTTGCAGCCCCGTTTTTAGAGATTTGGGTATGGAGGAAAAGAGAGAGGGTTGTGTTTTCTGACACTTGGTGGGTTCCCTGACACACCGGGGACACATATGCATGTATAAAAGACGTACACAAGTGCATTTTGCATGATAGGTCCCCTTTAGGGTATTTCTCCATGATGAGTTGATTTCTTATACTGCATTTTTGCATATAAATGCATTTCAGTAGTAGCCTACTAACATAAGCCATTTCTCCTATTTATATATAATCCAGCCTCATGCTGCACAACTGCTGTTTTCCTTTTTTCTTCCTCACTTTAATGTAATTCAACAGGAGAACTGGCAGTTAGAGAAGGTCACCACTGTCCTCTCTGATTCTTCATCAGTGTGGTGGGTTGCAGTGAAACACAGATCCCCACAGCTTCTCTAATGGAGCTGCCAGGAGAAGTAGACTGAGGCAGCTTTATAGTAGGAATGTACTTCAAGAAGGTACAATGAAACTGAGGGATGTTGATGAAGATGCTCAGTCTCTAGGATATGATATCTCGAACAAGAGGTGAACTGATTTGTTGACCGAGTAAAATGTTTTCAGTATGATAATGAGAAAATAAGAAAATTAGGTGGATAGATATACGCAACTACTGCTCTTTTTACTGTTATATTGTGATACCATTGCATTTCTCTTTAACATTGGGGCTATATTACTGCTTCCTTATAAGTTAGTTATATTATATGCAATAATAAAATAAAAAATCAGAAAAAATTAAAGGATAAGAAAATGGTACACATAATGAAAATGATATGGAATGATGGTGTAAAATAAAAGATTATATGAATTATTAATAATTTAAAGATGCACACAATACATAAAGTTAGAAACAAAAGGAATGACAAATATTGCAAAGATTAATATATACATAATATATATATATATATATATATATATACATAATATATATATATATATATTGTTAGATAATATTTCTTCTCTCTTCCTAAGTGTCAAAGAATAAGTATTCCTTACTCCTAAGATATTTAACATTTACTGTGTGTTTACATTTACGATCAGCCCTGCTCCTTATCTTCCGTAAGGAATGTGATAATGCAGTCGTATTTTGATACTATAAATGTTATGGCTTGACCTAGCGGACATAGGGGGTTTTACGCTAAGCTCCACAGATGAGAGAGACATCTCCTGTGTCTCCAGATGTTAACGCCCCATCTCCCCAAATATGTTGTTTACTCTCTCTGAACTAGTTAATTTCTTCATTCAGGGGGGCGCAACTTCCAACAGGAGTCATTTGGGGGGGCTCTTGGGAAAAAAGGTTGGGAACCACTGACCATAATGCTAAACGGGAGCAAATGTTAATAGGGGACCCAATTATCCCAGTGGTGGCCGCCGGAGCTAACGGAGCCGCAGGGGGCTAGCTCCAGCCGGCGTCCCGGAGCTAGCCCACTGCGGCTCCGTTAGGTCCGGGCGGTGGAGTCCGTCGTTATAACTGGAGATCAAGGAATGCAGCGAAACGCAGACTTGGTTTGCCTGCTGTAGTATTAGCTAAATAAATTATGTTGAACAAGGCTTATTAAACTGAACATCGCCACAATTGTTCTGCTATGTATCGGTACTTCTTTTCTTAACGTGTGAATGACAAGCATTAAGAATAACAAAATATAGCTAATTCTCTTGCAGATTGTCTCATTTGATTATGAATGTAACGTTTATATAGGGGAACTACACTGTTAGCAGTAACTTGGTATGCATGTATTTCATGTTCGCTTAGCTTCTTAGCCTGAGCTAGCTCTGTTTACTTCCAGTTCAGAGGCAGCAGGTCCCGCCTCGGCTCCGCCTCTTTGCCCTTATTTGGAGCAGTCGGGATTAGACTCTGACGTTGCTGTCAAGCCGTTAGTGGCCAACTCCGCCTACTAAGGGCTTCACGGCAACTCTGCAGAATCCTATGGGTGACGTCACGGACACTACGTCCTCTCAACTATTACCTCATTCACACCAGCGCAACTCCGGTTCAAGCTCCGTGCTGGCCGTTTTGGCGCAGTGCGTTGGTCATCAGATCAAGGGGCGTTGGTGAACTCCAGTTCGAATCCCGCCTCGGCCGCCACTGCGTCAGGCCGTTGTGTCCTTGGGCAAGACACTTTACCCGCATTTGCTCCTGTGGGTAATGTCCGCAGTAATGACTCTTACATGTCTAATATGTGTAATGTGTACTTGTAAAGCACTTTGAGCACCTATAAAAGTGTTCTAATAAAAAAATGTAATGCATTATTATTATTATTATTATTAGAGCTTTTCAGGTTCAGAACCGGTTCTTCGGTTTAGCTCCGGCTCTTTTCACACTGCCCAGAGTCCGACTGGTGCTGCGTCATTGCGTCATCGTTTGCGTCATGACGTAACCGTTTGCGTGCCTGCTTCATAAAGCCAAACCACGCGGAATACCCCTCACAGCTGACACTGACAACAACAACAATGGCCGATTGTGCTCCAGCTTCGTCTGTACCTCTTCGGAAGACCAGATTCCCAGCAGGTAGCTGGTCTCTTCAGTGGACCACTGCTGCTTGTTAAGTTTATCCATTGTTGTGTACAAACTGGATACAACGCCGGCTTTTTGTTGTTGTACAGGAGTTGATCCCGCCCCTGCCCCCGCCTCGACGTAAGCGGTGCTTTTGCTCTGGCCGGACAATTTTTTGGTGCTTGAAACGAACCGGATTCCGGAGCTAAGAGGCTGCTCCGCTGCCGTGTGAAGAGGAAAACCCGGTGCTTTTCAAGCTCCAGCTCCGAACCGGCCCTGAAACACCGTTGGTGTGAATGAGGTATAACTGATCTTCACCATGGATGTATAATAAGAACGATTTTCTCACTTTGCTCAGCGCTACTGCTTGTTACAACTTTCATTTTCCGTACTCGCCATAAACTGTTATTATGGCTCAGGTTAATCTATCCCCCTTCCGACGTGAGCGTGGTTCTTGGTTCTTCCCGGGCAGCCAAGTGGGGTCAGGTAAGAACCGGTTTTCGGTGTTTAGAGCCGGCTCCGCTGCGGCTGAAACAGGAAGAACCAGAGCTAAATCAGGCTGTAGCCCGCAACTGGCTCTGGACTCAGAACCAGAGAAGAACCAGTTAAGCACCAGAAAAGCACAAGAATAGTTCTGAAACCGGTTTGGTTTATTGGCAGCTTGCAAACCACTTAAGAGTACTGGAGTGTGGTGCTGTTGCTTTGGTCTGGACCTGTGAGCTAACCACGCCCTGTTCATTTGCATATAAGGAATGGAAATGTGTCATTATGAAATACAAGTCCCCTGAAATAAATAAATGTGGCATTATGAAATACAAGTCCCCTGAAATAAATAAATGTGCCATTATGAAATACAAGTCTCTTGAAATAAATAAATGTGTCATTATGAAATACAAGTCCCCTGAAATAAATAAATGTGTCATTATGAAATACAAGTCTCTTGAAATAAATACATGTGTATTTAAATGTACAATGTATACATATGTATTGCCTCATTTATTTATTTCAGAATGTATTTCATAGGCATATTTATATATATATGTATTTATTTAATTATTTATGTATTTATTTAATTTTGGCTTAAATGGCATTCCATAATATGCTCTGGCATCTTTGCTGTTTTTGGTGCTTCAGTACACCAGGGACTGATCCGATATCCCCCTTAATGCTGTGAAAGCTGAAAACCTTTTAATGGCTAAATAATTGTAATAGCAATAATACCAATCAAGGTGGTGGTTACAATTCGAAAAATCCAAGAACACTGTTTCACATTTTGTTTAGGAATATAATTAGATTAGGAAAGTAGTAAAATATATAATAGAAGATATGTTATCAATATATTTAACTAAGAAGCTTTTTTACTAGGTTCCAAAAAAACTAAATATAAGAAAGAAACATTAATACTTTTATCTATGTCTTTTACAGGCAAAACTTGATGATATCACTGTCATAGACAAATTACAAGGTAAATACAGACTAAAAAACCTTCTGCACTTATATTCTTAGGCAAGATATACATATTCCATGAACCACTTATCCCTTAACCTTAGGAAGAAAACCGTCTGAAATATTAAAAAATGTTTTAACATACCCAAAATGAATCAGATGTCTTGTGTTTGTTTACATTTACATTTATTGCCTTGCACACGACTAATTGGTCTGACTAGTACAACTGTGCCTCAAACAATTGCTGGTGTACAGACTATAATGCGAAGGACATTTATTTGTAGAACACAGCAGAGTGGCAGCTTTCTGCCTGTCTGCTGTGTCTTGGAAGAAGGTCCTCCATATGAATAGCCAGTGGGAAAATGTCCTCACATCATGGCAGAAATAGTTGTTAGGCAGGCTGCCAGACTGAGATAACACAGGAGGATGAAAACAGATGGAATGAGCACGCCTCTCACTGGGGCAAAAGGTAGAAAAAAATTGGTTACAACCCCACAGTTCATCCAAGGTACATGAACAAAAGCAAACCCAAAGTAAGCGATAATTCAACGAGTGTCTAACAATAGACCGCATCTATAACCGTTATCTTTTGATATTTATCGTCACTTGCGTTTAAACAGCAAATGAAATCCCCCATCTTCACCCACCCACACACATCACACCCCTATTGTGCTATAGGAACTGAACACCTGTTTCATTGTGGAGCTAAAAAAAAAGAATGGCTGTTCAGATGTCTCTCTGAGAGACTGTTAGTGTTCCTGTTACTTTGCAGTCGTTTACACCAGTAGATATGCTGCCAGCAGCCATTTTTGTTTTCTAAATGTCAGTTTACCAATGTGTATATACTAACAAGTTACATAACAATTTAGTTTTATTGTTTTCGTGAAAGATTTTTCATTATTAGGTATATTTCTCAATACTTGGACTATTGTTAGTGAAATATTGAAGAAGTGGACTGACTACATGTTTGTTCTACAATGTTACCTTTTTTTTAAGGGACACAAATGACAAGAAATACAGTTTCTTTAAATAGCCTTATTATCATTTGAGCATGTTTGAATTAATATATTTTGCCATTGGAACAGTTGAAACATATTGATAATATAATGTTGTCTCCAAAGCAACAGTAGTAATGGCTTTTCGATTAATTACAGGAAAAAAGAAGCAGAATAAGTATGAATTTGTTGCATTTATCCTCAGCATTGTTATTAGCAGCCGTAGAGCGTGTTGATCCTCACGATGTCCCAGCGAGACATGCCCCTCCTCTGGCCGATCTGGACGTTGGGGTTTGGGATGGGGGTGATGGAGTCCTTCCCCCGCTGGATGGAGAAGGCTGTTCTTCCATAGTGCATGATGGAGCTGTAGTCGTAGGGGGTGTTCAGGTTGTTGGTGTCGTGCCTTTTGAAGTTGTAGGCCATCTGCGGGTTGATGTTCTGCCAGTTGATCCTGACGTGTGAGTCGCGGTCGCTCCTGGTCTGTTCGTGCTGGAAGCCCAGAGCGTGATTGATCTCGTGCTGGATGATGCCGTCGTAGATGCAGCCCTGCCTGTTGAGAGAGAGCACCTGTTTGGCTCCCGCTCTGCCCAGAGAGGAGTAACATCCGCCCTTGTTCTCAAAGCTGATGTAGTCGTACTGGTTCCGACGGGGGACGAAGCGGAGGCAGGTCTTGCTGTGGAAGGCATTCATAGCGTTGGTGATCTTCTGTCTCTCCGAGCTGGTGAATTGACTGCTCGTGGTGAAGGGGATTGTTACCAAGCCGTTGGAGCCTTTCTTCCACAGGCAGTTCGCGAAAAAGCACTTCATGGCGTTTCTGGTTTTGGGAGCCAGCAGGTCTCCTTCCAGCAGGATCTCATCTGTGGCGTTGTTGGAGGTCAGAATCCTGGTTGTGATGTCGACAGTGTCCTCTTCGTCTTCTTCTTCTTCTTCTTCTTCTATTCCTTCCTCCTGGAAAGGAAGTGCCTGAGAGAGGCCGAGCAGGAGCAGCAGCAGCAGGCTGGCAGAGGGAGTCATCTTCAGGGTCGGTCTGGAGGCTGTGGAGCTGCTGTGGAGAGACTCCTTGAAGCTTGATGTTTGACTCAGTTCAGTCCAGGGTCTTTATACTCTCCTCTACAGGTGTGTCTGCAGGAGGATTATGGGTTGGTGTCTACACTGCTAGGCCTGAACAAACCTCTGAAGGGAGGACTCCACAGACAAACCTGCTTTTTAAACATGTTTGTTATTTCTGGTCATTAGATGGATCGCCTCAGCTTTTGTTGGATTTATTTAAGGAGACACTTTTCATGTTCCTCAGACAATAAGACCTCTCATTAGAATCTCTTTGCCAAACTAACCTTAAGAAAGGTAATGTAAGTTTAAAACTTGCAAGTGAGATTTTTTTTTCAAACATTTTTATTGATTGTATTATTTCAAATTCGCTTTTTATACTATAGACATACACTATTTGGACAGGAACAGATCATTTATGCCAAACAAATACAAACAGCATCTGAATATTTGGAGACTGATCTGTCACTGGGTCGACTCACACACACTCACTCACACACACACACACACACACTTAAGTCACAATTGGGGACACACATCTTTACACCCCCCCTTAGGGGACATCACTTTCTGAAGGGGTTAGAGAGATGCTGGTATGTGGAAAGTATTACTGGGAGTGCCAACATTATCAAAATCACTTGAGATTTTAGTTTAAAATAACTTTTATCCAACCAGAATTAAACCTTCAGATTGGGGACAAATCATTTAAATGTCCTTTTTGGGGACTCCAGATATACACAAATACACAAACTGATTAAAGTGACTTTTGGAGACCACACTTTCCCATTGGGGACACGAGTCATTAAATGTCATTATCAGCAGGGGTGCAGTGGGAGGTGTGTGGTGTAGTGGGTTGTTCATTGGTGTTTGGATCAGGGGGTCACAGGTTCAAACCCCACTGCAGTCAGCATGTCGTTGTGTCCCTGAGACACTTCACCCCAAACTGCTCCTGTGGGGATTGTCCACAGTATTGAGTATGTAAGTCGCTTTGGATAAAAGCGTCTAACAAGTGACATGTCATGTAATCAGTAGTGCTGTAGCGACGCGTCGACATGTCGACTTCAAAATATCGTCGACACCATAGACTGTATATATGGTCGCCACACACACGTGGGTCACCCAAAGCAACAAGCAGTTCGCAATCGCACTTCTAACACAATGGAGACTGAAACGGCTACCACCTCCTCCTCACAGGATTGCGCACGAAGCCCTCAAACGAAAACATCTCGCCCTAGGTCTTCAAAAGCATGGGAATATTTTAAAGTTAGTCCAAAACGCAAAGATATTTATATCTCACTGAGACTGCTGCTTGACCGGAAGCAGCAGCTAGCTGTGGTGGCAACCATTAGCAGCTAGCATTTGCTCTCTGATTTTTACATAAAAATGGAATTATGGATTATAAATTCAATAATTTGTTTATACATAGACGTTAAAAACCTATGGATTAACCGATTCAGCCGCGTTTTTTCTCATTTTAATGCCATTGAACACGTATTTTGATCAGATTGACAGCTACGGCGGTGAGACGATCTCCCTAGAAGCTCTGTGAAGGTACGTGTTGTGATGACTGTATTTGCTTCCCCTGTCGCGAGTCCGGATCACTCAGTGATGATACTATGTACCTACATAATCTGTGGAGTCTCAGCTTTAATCGGATATCTTGTATGTGCAGCTACGATAAGTAATAAGGGTACTTTTATCTTGAGTTCTGTGCCAATGGCCGTTAGCATTTTTCGCTCAGGGGTCATTTAGATAGCATTTTAGTTTGCTTCTTATGAGACTTGTGTTTTGTTTTGTGTTGGTAAACATGGTTTGTATCGTGAGTTAGCTGAGATTATTTCCGTTAATCTGGTATAACACATTAATAGGTTCTTAAATATTAAGATCCCCTGAGACACAGTATCGTGAAAAAAAAAATTGTTTACATTACGTTTTTTTTACATTACGTTTTTTATGAATTGAACAACAGAAAAATTATCGTTCGATTAGTCGACTAATCGATCAAATAATCGCCCGATTAATCGTTTTCAAAATAATCGTTTCCCCCCAGCACTAGTAATCAGCATGTATGCATTTTGTTGAGCTAATTTTAGTAAGGAGGACATGTAAAGTGGGTAAGAAATTCATCCTTTCACACTGTTCTCGAATAGATCCTGACATGTCTAAATAAAACTGTTTAACTCTATCAAGCTAAACTGATACATCTCAAATACATGAGCATAATGTAAAAACAAAATACAACTCAAATATATTAGCATAATGTAAAAACCACAGAGATTATTCGAAATATGGGCGTGGACCAAGCCCTTAATAAGTAGCTCGCCAAGCAAATCCAAAATGTAGAAAATACACACACAAAAAAAGGAAATGTAATTAAAATTAGCTACCCTAAACGAAACCTCAATCATAGCAAACTATCTACTTACTACTACTCTATAACGCCCCTCCTTCCCCCACAATGAATATTGACCAATCACGTATTGACTTGATTTGCGGGACCAGCGTTGCAGTCGGGAAGTAATGCAATGTGGAGCAGCACATCATAAAGAGTTAGACCTTTCCTTCTGGCAGAATCAACACATCAGCCCCATTGAACAGCCTAGTCGTGCCAGCCTATACAACACATGAGGGGCAGAGTTTTACTGTGTGTGTGTTGCAACTTGCATATATATTTATTGCACTTGACACACACATACGCATGGCGTAATTTCCACTGGGGACATGTCCCACCCACTTTTCGAAATCCCGTTTGTGTCCCCCCACTTTACAAATATGTTTATTATAATTTTTAACGCAAGCCGTCATCGCCACGGAGGAGCACACAGCCTCTGTGAGCGAGACAGAGAGCAAGAGAGAGCACACCTTTATTTAATAGTTGAACAAAATAAAGTAAGAAATCATTTCTATTTCATTTTTATTTGTTCCGCTCATGGTACGCAAAACCCAATGTACAATAATTGCCAACAAAACATGTCTCAAACAAACAAACAAACACACCATTGAGCGAAAAGGAGCAGGGAGAAGAAATACATCTTATATTACCTGCCCCTTTCTAAATAAAAAAAAAAAATTGAAATAGATGGTCTGTCCTTCATATTTATTTTTCACAGCCAAACATAACATTACATTTAGCTGACGATTTTATCCAAAGATACATAACAGTATCTTAGGATAATAAGAGAAACAACAACAAAAAACATATTTCCCACTTGACGGTTAATGGAAAGAAACAAAACAAAAAACAACAACGTTTAAAAGGGGAGTGATTAGTAAAATATGCATAAATAAAAAGAAAGAATGCTAACTAGGTAACACAAGATAAGAATAAACAAGTTTAAATGATTTGTTATTGGTTGTGATCATATTCTAAAGATGTTTGGATTATTGAAAAGTATACAGCTCCCTTTCATCTGAGTGTTGAGAGCTGTATCCATAAATTCATTTTGTGCTCAAAAGTACACCAGATTGATGCATTTAACTTCTACATTCAAAAACAAATCTTCCCCCGGATCCCCCTAGAGCAGTGTTTCTCAAACTTTTTCATTCCAAGGACCACTTAACCAATACAAAAACACTCGCGGACCACCTAACTCCACAAATATCAAAAAACACATCGTTTTTCTAGAACAGATTACAAATCGCCTGAAAATGCTACAAACAAGTGGCAATATGTGTGATGACGGTGTTGCGCTGGGCTATATCATGCAATCGAAAGTGAAACTTAACCTCGCTCCATTGCGGAGATATTCCCGCGAGAGTGCGGAAAACTGACATTTATTTATTTATTTCAAATGTGAAATGTTACCAATAGACTCACGGACCACTAGGGGGCGCTCACGGACCACCAGTGGTCCGCGGACCACACTTTGAGAAGCACTGCCCTAGAGGGTGTGAGGTCCACCCCCAAATAAAGCAGTTTAAAATAATTAAATTAGGTTAAAGGTAAGCATATAATAATGTTAAAATGTGCTAAATATATACCAAAAAAAGTAGCTATCGACTTGTTCTATTTTTTGAAAGTAGCTCTCATCCTAAAAAAGGTTGGAGACCCCTGATCTAAATAAAACAAGTGTTTCCTTCACAAGAGTCCCATACAATGATACAAATGAATTTCATACTTAATCTGACAGACATGAAACGTAACTATCCAATAAAAACGTAAATGTGGATATAAAAACCTGTCAGTTTGTGTCATTCTTAGACTAATCATGTCCCTAGTCCCTAATCACAGTTTATTACATTCAACTTTTCTTTAATCATCTGAATACATATTGGGGTCACAGTGACCAGATGCATCTAAAGACAATGAAGCTCAAATATGAGCATAATATAAAAAACAACATACAGTTCAAAAATACATGATTATGAGTCCTGAGAACAGGCCTTCTTCGTGCATTTTGTAAAGTCAGGGTTTTATTTTGGAGGAGAATTGTTCAATTTGTCTTTTTTCCTGTATATCACCAGATGTAAAATGTTACCATTGAATTACATGCTTGTCATTTCTTGGTTTGATGTAGGTGTGTTGGTACGGATGTGGAAGAGTGGTGTCAGCTGAGAAATGTGTGTGTGTGTCTGGATGTACAGTGTGTGTGTACAGAGACAACAATATACAGTAGATTTGGTTTACAGCAATTTGCAGTTTTCACCTCATATCTCTCTCTCTGTCTCTTTTTCTCTCACTCCCTCATTCCCAAACTCATATACACTCGTACATATTAGACCTCCTTATACCTTGTATGTGTGTGAGAATGAGACAGGAGTAAGTGTGCTCTCATGGCATTTTGTTTTTCATTTGTGCTGTTTCATGTGTCTTGGAGGTAAACAGATGTATGATCTTGACCCAGCTTGACCTCCATGTTTTGAATTAGGTCAAGATCATACATATCTTTACCTCAAAAACACATGAAACAGCACAAATAAAAAACAACATGCCATGAGAGCACACTTACTCCTGTCTCATTCTCACACACATACAAGGTATAAGGAGGTTTAATATGCAGGGATGCAAACTCATCAGGTATGAAAAAGGTGACAAGGATCCGAGCCCTCGACCCCACGGAATATCGGTTTTAAAATTAGGAATAACATAGGATTTTAGCAGTCAGAACAACTAAAGCAGCGGTAATAATAACGCAAACGCCATAGTCACATCTAATAGAAATATATAAAAGCATTTATTTTAATTGTGTAGCAGTCAGTTTATAATTTTGGCAGCACTGTTGAACATTTTGAAAATGTATTTTGATGCCTATGTGCAAGGCTTAGTCTTTCTATCTTTATAGCCAATGGTGTAAAGTAACTAAGTTCATAAACTCAAGTACTACTTGGGTACAATTTTTAGATACTTGAACTTTACAAGTATTGTAATGTGTTGCTACTTTGTACTTCTACTCCACTACAATTCAGAGGTACATGGTGTACTTTTCCTCCACTACATGTATTTAATACCTTTAGTTACTCTACAGATGTGGATGAATGATGTGAAATATAATCAAGTGTTAAATCAGACTTTAGTTCCACCTGGAGTAAATCCACAAGCTACCCTGCAGTATACAAAGTCATTCAAACTAGCTGCACCTTCACCAGCTTTGAGAACACTTTCATGATCAATCATTATAAAACATATCATATATATTATTCTGAAATGGACCAATCTGCACAACGACTACTTTTACTGTCGCTACTTTCACTATATTTTGATGATAATACTTTTCTACTTTTACTTTAGGAACATTTTGAATGCAGGACTTTTACTGTAACAGAGTATTCCTACACTCTGGTACTTCTACTTTTACTCAAGTACACGATCTGAGTACTTCTACTTTTACTCAAGTACAAGATCTGAGTACTTCTACTTTTACTGTCGCTACTTTAACTATATTTTCATGATAATACTTTTGTATTTTTATTTGAGGAACATTTTGATTGCAGGATTGTTCCTACACTCTGGTACTTCTACTTTGACTCAAACCTGAGTACTTGTACTTTTACTCAAGTACAAGATCTGAGTGCTTCTACTTTTACTCAAGAACAAGATCTATACTTATACCACCTCTGTTTATAGCCTATGAAAAAAACTATTAGAAAACGAAGGCAAAAGCTAACGTTAGCAGATAGTGACAATGTATGCTAGCTAGCTCAACGATAATATTGCGACAGAAAAACTTTTCAGTGCACATCACGCTCTGCCGCTCTGCTCTGAACACCTGAACGGCCGTTCTAACAGCTGTTCACCAGCGGTGCAGTCTGTGCCACAGTGACTCCCGACCACACAGTTAATATTAACGAACGCACCCGTAGGTAATGTAGCTGCTCAAGCTAGACCATCATCGCGGCCGCAGATTACTCCGGGTCTCAGACCCCCCAAATACCCAAAAACATTTTTATTGCAGATCTACATGAATCACACACACGACCTATTTTGGATTCAAAACGGCGAATTTCGCCGAAAGGTGACAAGTTTGCATCCCTGTACATTTCTTTACTATGTTTAATCTGAATTTACTTTAAAATAAAAACATTCTATATTGATTCTGACTTTTTTCTAAAAATCCATCTCAGGTTAATGGTTTTCATTTATTTAACATTGGAAATGTATTAGTCTGTCCAAACTTGATGGCAACCTAAAATCCCTCTCTTTCCGCATCTCAGATAGAAGATATGATTGGAGACGACCAGCCAATAAGAATGGACCTTCTCGAGTTCTCCGATTGGTTGGTTTTGTGGCACATTTGTAACGCTGTGCCAACTTGAGCGCGCACAGGGTGGAAATTGAGCGAGGGAGAGAGAGCGCGTGCAGCGGTCTACTTGCACACGGAGCAGGAGTTTGTGAGACGGCTTAGAGTCAATTGTGCTTGCAAAATATATTTTTCTGTGCTCAAAAATGTTAAAGTGCATGCTCAATAACATTTCCTATGCTCAAAATGTTTCACTGCGTGTTTAGGATAGAGGCACAAAAATAACGCCATATGCCACAAGCAACAGTCGCCCAAGTTCGCGAAGTCTTTGCCTGATATAATCATGTCTGCTCTTTCTTGAACCGTTGAGATCAAACAGGTGCTGTCCAAACAGTTTTAAGGGCACATCTTGATCGAACCCGCTCTTTCCCAATGCTGGGTTCATCACCAGTTTCTTTTTTCCTTGGGCAGATTTTCATATGCTTCCACAATGTTTTTTTTAGCATATAGTCCTTGACAGTGAAAACAATGCACAAAGTCAATGGCACGTCTACATTTGCGTGGTCTGTAACAGGCCTGCAGCTCTCCAGCTCCCTCCCTCACAACATTGGCATTATGGGCAAAGTTCCCACGGCTTCTGATTATGCTCAACTGTTTTCGTCTTTCTTTTGAATTTTTTGGATGTTGGAATGCAATCGCAGCATCTGGTGCCTTCCCATGTACAGCTTCCAGGTGTCGTGCAATTTTGGCTGTTGGATGGAAGCAATAGAGACAGTAATTCCTCTTGTTGTACACACGGCGAGATTCAGAGTTAGATGGGGGCAAAACTCGGATTGAGTCTTCATCGATTCTGCTTTTTTTGTTGTGTGTGTTTGAGTTTTTCTTTAGTGGACTGGGGGATGTAATCTTTCTTTTCCTTTGTGTGTCCCAGTTATTTTTCTTAGAAGAACAATTTGGTTTGGCTGGAGATAAAGGGGGATGTCGCAGAGATGGCAGGGGCTTTTTTGGAGTCAACGGTATGTCTTCTTCTAGCTCAGAAGAATCTTCTGCAGTGCTGTCCGGAACAAAGTCAGGATCACTGTAGTTAGTGAAAGGCGAGTCAAGGGATGTTTCCATACATGAAGTAGCCTTGCAGAAAAAGAAAAAAATATGAAACAGATTTAGTTCAGCAGGGACCGATTCTGTGTCATAAAATACAGTAGGTCCTCCATTACTTAGTGCCATGCAGTGTTGATGTTTGGACTTTTATTACAGGTACTGTATCTCTTTTGGACGAGTGATATGGTATATAAGGCTACATGTATCTTAGTGTATTTAATTTAAAAACAGTAGAGATAAGTCAGGGAGAGTGGCATTGACCGGCAAACATTCAAAGTTACCAACACATCCAATTGGTTGGATCTGCAGATATGCAAGAAATCACGTTGCCTTAAAATACACCGGGTCAAGATGAAACAAATGGTGCAAAAGTAAGGGATTCCAGCACACATGATCTGAGACTAGTGCCAAAGCTTAATGAGCAGGGACAGCTAAATAGCACTTTACTTCAATACTAATTACGCAACAGCTGTAATTAAAGTTTAAAAGTCTCAAAATGCTACAACTACTGTCACAAACTGGATGAATGTGAAGTATTGTGTTAAAGGAGGATGAAAGCGTAATTAAGGAGCACTATTGGAGTGACTTTGATGGTTATTGGACTCAGGATTAATTCATTTGGATTCCCGCTGTATGAAGAAATTAAAGGACGGCGCGGAAGTGGAAACAATTCACAAAGTAAGCCGGATTTTGCCGATGTGTTTATGTGGATTCAAAAGTCGTAAATAATCTAAATGGAGGAGACCGATCTGATCAGAGAAACTGTGACAAATAATCCAACTGAAACCGGCATGGACAATGGCTATGTTTTAAAATGCGCTTATCCAGCAAAGCCTGGTTTGGACACTTTACGGGCAGAAGAAACATTTCTATTAAAGAAAAAATTATACATTTGTATGCCTTTAATAGCTACTAACTTGAATTTTTATTCAAATTAATTGATCAATTATCTGCGATCAGGTTGGGAACCACTGATCTACATGATTACAAGAGGATGGGCGCGGAGAGCAATTTCTGTCAGATGATCTGTTATACTCACAAGTAGTGCTGCGTACCGGTACACCGAACCGGTACTGGACTTGTAAAAAGTTTCGGTTCAAGTCCGGTTAAAACCGGAACGTCGGGAACCGGTGTTGCAGTATAACGTGAGTCATGACAACTGGCGACATTCTATTATTTTCGTCATAGGAATCCGGGGCGTGTACATTGAGGACCCATTGTTGATTCACCATGTCGATCGCTCGTTTATCCTTTACGTTCATCTTTTGCTATATTCTGCCTTCCTAAGATCACTTTGATGCACATTCAGTACTCGTATGTGAGGTTGGGGTGAGAGGTGGATATCGTGACGCTTACAGGGAGGTATCGAACATTACAAAGTAGGTGACTGTGTGGATGCCTGTTCAAATATATTGCAAACTTGAATAAATCATTTAAATTATATAAATGTGTCCGACTTTCATTTGTACATCGTTCTTAATGTGATGTATAGTAGCTCTGATAGCTGTCCATACCTTCAGACAGCCTAAAAGTAAAACACAAGTTTTTATTCACAGCCCGAACGCTCATCAACATGACTGGATCACTCATGACAAGTTGTGATCAGCTCCGATTAAATTGTGATATAAATGCTGTAGCTATTCTCCAGGGAGCACGTTTTTTTAATGAAATACCTGTCCCTCTCATCACAACAAGACTCTACACTGTGCAGGAAAAACAATTACATACATGAAAATAACCTTGATGCATGGGAATGAATCACACAAACTATCTTCCGTGGCTATACTGATGTCACAGTAACGGTCAACCACAGAAACGTAAGTCCAGCGGGCACAAGTTGAATACATATAAAACATTTGTACATCGTTCTTAATGTGATGTATAGTAGCTTTGATAGCTGTCCATACCTTCAGACAGCCTAAAAGTAAAACACAAGTTGTTTATTTCACAGCCCGAAAGCAGCATCGAGATAACTGGATCATCTGCAGTGTGGGCAAGTTACTTCCAAAATGTAATACAGTACATTACTTATTACTATCTTTTTTAAGTAATAGGCTACGTTACATTACAATATTACTGTCTCTGAATTTAATGACTTACACTACTTTTATATTAACCTACTTTTGATCACAAATACATGGATCCTGAGATTGAAGCTCAAGCCGGGACCAGTGAGATTGTTCTAACAATTTCCAATAAATGTTATTCTGAAACATAACTATCACTGTTGTCTTTCCTTCTATAAATGAAGCCAAAAATATGTCAAGCTGGCGCTTAGCCCTCCAAAAAGTGCATGGTTGCAACTTAGACAGTTAAGCATTTTATATCAGTGGGTCCTCATGGTGCAGACAGAATTGCTTAGACACAGGTGTCACATGACTTTAAATGTTCTGGAAAGTTCCTTATACAGCTTTAGCCTTTTTAAGTCCCTAAGTGACCACACTGAACATCTGGTGGGTTATGGTCCTTGTCATTTGCTTTTGTGTTCCCATAACAACATGTCCAAGATGTCCATGTGCCAGGCTAACACATGTGACAGAACTATCTACATTTGGAAAGGTTTTTTGTTGCTAAAGTTAACATTCAAGCCATTTAAGAATAAAAATGCTTACATGACATGTCATTTGTTAAACATTAAGCTGTCTTCAGCTCTTTTCTGATTCTGATTACATATAACCTGTTGTAGAAACATTTATTGATGAAATTGATATGAAACAAATACCATAAATATTGATGTGACACTTATGTCACATCGGGACATTAACCCTAAACATTCACAGTAAACCCGGTGTGACATATATGCAAAATTACAAATATGATTATGATCTGCTCAGTTAATTTAGCTGATTCAATTATATTTAGTTAACATATTCTTTATTATTCAATTTAAAGTATATTCAAACAAATGGAAACCAAAAAATCATCCTCATTAATGAAGTTATAAATAAGAGTTACTTTACAATTAAAGCCCAATGTGACACATATGTCACATTTCAGATATGTGACACTAGGGGGGGTTACTTGTCAGAAATGTGTTCTCGGTGGTCTATTTAGTCTAAATGACGTTCCCCTTAATTTCCCCAAAAGTATAAATGGGTCCGGGTTCTTATGGGTTAAACGTATAGGCTTAAGGCATAAT
The DNA here is from genome assembly GCF_902827175.1 of Gymnodraco acuticeps. Classification (NCBI taxonomy): domain Eukaryota; kingdom Metazoa; phylum Chordata; class Actinopteri; order Perciformes; family Bathydraconidae; genus Gymnodraco; species Gymnodraco acuticeps. The sequence goes on from NW_022990905.1 coordinate 563,857, forward strand.
AGAACTACTGTATATATGTTTCAACTTGTGCCCCGCTGGACTTACTTTTCTGTGGTTGACCGTTACTGTGACATATCAGTATAGCCACGGAAGATAGTTTTGTGATTCATTCCCATGCATCAAGGTTATTTTCATGTATGTAATTGTTTTTCCTGCACAGTGTAGTCTTGTTGTGATGAGAGGGATACAGGTATTTCATTAAAAAACGTGCTCCCTGGAGAATAGCTACAGCATTGATATCACAATTTATCGGAGCTGATCACAACTTGTCATGAGTGATCGTCATGTTGATGAGCGGTCGTGCTGTGAATAAACAACTTGTGTTTTACTTTTAGGCTGTCTGAAGGTATGGACAGCTATCAGAGCTACTATACATCACATTAAGAACAATGTACAAATGAAAGTCGGACACAAATATATATTTAAATGATTTATTCAAATTTGCAATATTTTGAACAGGCATCCACACAGTCACCTACTTTGTAATGTTCGATACCTCCCTGTAAGCGTCACGATATCCACCTCTCACCCACAACCTCACATACGAGTACTGAATGTGCATCAAAGTGATCTTAGGAAGGCAGATATAGCAAAGATGAACGTAAAGGACAACGAGGCATCGACATGGTTAATCAACAATGGGTCCTCAATGTACACGCCCCGGATTCCTATGACGAAAATAATAGAATGTCGCCAGTTGTCATGACTCACGTTATACTGCAACACCGGTACTTGGACTCGCAAAAAAACTAGCACTTACGTATATTCTGGTGTCTGTGGTTATTTAAACATTCCCTGATAAACGTTATTCAGCCTCAATAAATGAGTGCTAAATGAGTGACATCACATGTCATTTCACCTTCGATTCACGGTTTGAAAACGTAGCATTTCGCCACATGCTAATGCTAACCGGAAGTGAATAATTTTCAGAATAAAAGTATTAAGTTAATAGTGTGAACTTCCGGTTTTTTCAGAATAAAACTGATTTAAATTAAATAGTGTATTTAATTCAAAATTACGCCATATCAACATTGATTTTAATTTCTAACAGTATGTACATCACTATGTATGTAGTATGTACTGTATAATGTACACATGTAGAGTTGTAGAAAATACATGGTGTACAGACAGTACAGTACAGTACACTCCGACTGTACAGTCACTACAGTGTATACTGTATAGTAGGTGTTGTTGGAGATTTAAAGGGATATCTGATCTGCTTTTCAAATCTCCGCGCGTTCCTATGAAGCTGGTTATAATACAGGAAGGAATCCATATCTACAAAGTAACCGTTAACAATAATCTACTTTAATGGCAATATGACAATGCAATACAATCATTACAATACAACATGATATATTACAGTTATATTGCAATGCTTAAGGAGTAATGCCGGCTTACTCCTGCCCCGTTCGCATACTGCAGAGCTACTTTCACCCGAGGGCAGCATGTGAAGAAGAGGCCGAACGCCAGGATCCACCGGATATATACCAGAGTAAGAAGGAGGGTTTGGTGTTAGTCAGCTGGTCATCTTTTCAGGTCATCTCATTGGGAGACGCAACGCAGCAGGAAACGCAGCAGGAAACCAAACAGGCTCACTTTCCAACAAAAGGTCTCAAGGCCTGCATACCTACACCTCCCCCACAGAGCAATAAAACCCTGTTTACTCCAACCAGCCCAGAATGTTTATAGCCATTTGTAGTCCTTACATTTATGAAAGGATAAACAGAGAAATCAATATAAACACAACACAGGTATTGTTTGAACAGTATCACTTCTGCTACTATTGATAAGCACCAGAGAAACCCAAGGGACCTCTCTTAATATCACAACACGGTAGCTCGTTCTAAGTTGAATGCAAATCAGGACATGCTCTCACCTTCCCCCATCTTCCTTTGTCCTCAAAAACACTGTCAACAGGCCCCAAATCCAGCTCACAGTTTTACCCAAATTATTCCCATTTTAAGCTTATCCATATTTTGCTAACATGAATAAATACAAATATAACTCTACAGTGTGTAACAGTGTAATGCGTATAGTCTACTCTACCTTTCAGCAACGTTTTAGGGATTTAGGCTCAGTCAGCTCAGGGACTGTTTGGTTACTTTAGTTTGGTAAATGAAATAAATGTTTGAACTTTGTAGTAGTTCACTGTAGTTGCTGTCATAAGTCATTTGTAGACTAAGTATTTTTTTACATTTGTACTTTGTAGAGAAATGTAGACACAAGTTGGAAGGGAGCGCAATAAACCTGATGAGTTTGTATTTGAGTTGATTATGAGTTCATTTTCAATTGATAATTAGCTCACAATAAGTTCACTTTAGTCACACAACTTGACACAAGCCATGGGTTCAGGTCTGGACTTATAAGTCCGGACCTGAACCTGAACCTCTGGACTTGAGTCCGGACCTGAACCTGAATGTGAGTCCAGGTACGCAGCACTACTCACAAGAGTATCCATGTCTGCCAATTGCTGAACCAGTTGTGCACGCTTTACCAAATTCATGGCATATTCTCTTTGTTTAGCATGTTGTTCCTTCTCTGCAATTTGGTATCGATTGAAGCCTTCCTGAGGGTGTTGTTGCAAGTTGGTTGTTCGAGACTGTAATGAGAGCAATTCAATTAATAACTAATTAAAGCAAAGAACTTTTGAAAGCAACCTTAAATAACATTTCACAGCCACAAAATTAGCAATATTGTAATAGTAATTACATTATGTGCGACTGGAGTGCTGCTGTATTTGTTCATGTCATGATGTGTTGAATCCAGGGGACTTCTAAAAGAAAAGAAAAAAACAAGATGTATAATAATAATAATAAATCACATTTTTTATTTAGACCGCTTTTACAGGTGCTCAAAAGCGCTTTACGATTACATATTACACATATTAAGACATGTAAATGTCATTACTGTGGATATATCTATTATAGAAACATACATAACCTCTGTGTGTATATACAGTATATACACAGTCCAAGATATATACATTCTATCAATACAGCTCATATCTCATGGCAGAAAATATGCTAGGTGTGGGGGAAACTTCTGTTGCAAGTGCAGGTGAGTCACCGACTCAAAAGGAGACACGAGGAGAGCTGGAGCTTTGATGGCAAACACTGATGGTTTATTACGAGCTTCGGCCGGAGAATTCACAAGGCAAGTCACAGGGCCACGGTTTGACCACACGGTTGAGATGCCACCGTCAAATTTGAAGATTCCTCTCTCCTGCAAAACCCTTTAACAGGTTTGCTTGAGAGTAGGGATGGGTACAGAGAACCGGTACTAAATTGGACGGTATCGGTATACCGTTAAGCCGCTGGACAAACGGTGCTGCTATCGGTATATGTGTTACGTCTACTTCCTTAGTTTAACTTTAAACCATTCTGGTTGGTTGGGAACCCTCATCCCGTGTGATGTATCTGGTTTGAGACCCCTCTGATTGGCCACTGTAAATGCCACTCGTCATCTCTCTCAACAGCGCTCTTATTATTATTATTGAGACTCCCGTGCTAGTGCTAATAGTGCTAGCAGTAGCACGCTAACAACGTCCTCCTCAGTGCAACCTGATACGATTTGCGGGCCGTGTGTAAATATGACCTGAGCGAAGGCTCGCAGGCAGGTTAGCTGCTGTGCACGGGTAATATGTTTTCTTTACCTGAGTGCAGTCTTGCAGGCACATCGCCTTGTCTTTTTTTAGTTTATTAACACTGACAGTGCATTAATGTGAGCTCCTACACCTATAATAATGTGGCCTTTCATTGAATGCTTTATAAACCAGTTAAACTTACAGATGTCATTGTGAATTGGAAAACTGCATTTAAATGTTGTTAAAGGTCAACGTTTCAATGTATGGTTCAGCAATTGTTGGTCGTTTTCTAGGAATTTACATATTTTAAGCTCAAATACTTTGTTCTATGTTTAAACACATTTTGACGTGTTTCAGTTCAGTTCATTTATTTTGTGATGATTTTAAAGTACAATCCAGAATAATATACGTACTCGCCTTTATCTTTTTGCCATCTTAGCCTTTTTACCAATTTCTTCATATCACAGTTTTGCATGATGTCACTGTAGGACAATGTTTTAAGGATCTCTTGTCGAGCTAGGTTGTCAGTTTGAAATGTCTGGATGAAGATGTAACTGATTTACAAATGTTATTTTTTTTTTTACAAAATTCCTCTTTTCATCATCTGTCTGAGGGAAAAACCCAAAAGCATGATAGGGCGAGCCAGGCCCCTTTAAGTTATTTTATTTATTTTTGTCTGCTTCTGAAAAGCTAATATATACCGGTATCGATAAAATCCTAACGATACCCATCCCTACCTGAGAGTAATCAACATTCCTTACTAGGTAGACTAAACAGCTGGGAACAACAACAAAATACTAGGACAGCCCCTCATGGGAGATAACGTCAGAGGGCGAAAGGTAAACATCTTAGGAATTATTCCCTAGCACTATGTTTTTATTTTATTCAGTGTATGGGAATGTAGGTGGTCAAGAGAGAGAGAGAGAGAGACGGAGAAGAAAGTGTACTGATCTGTTATTCATCTATCATAGATAAAAAATATCAATCTAAAACCAAACACTAGTTAACCCATATCCATAAACCCAGTAAATAACACACTGAGATCACTGCAGAGCAGTGCCCAAACTACACCATTTAATACATACCTTGTCCATGGCTAACATGATTAGGCCCAAATTGCGTCCTGCTGTTCCCCCCTTCTTTTTGAAAACCTTCATCTACTGAGACGAATGGCGATCTAGTTGAGACATGAAGGTAGGCAGCAGCGGATGGTGGTGATGCGGTGAATTCTGCGTTTACCTGCAACACATTGTGATACAGGTTAAAATGTTTTGTTTAAAGCTGTTGCATCTATAATATATCCATCAAGTATCATAGCAGAAAGGACAGGAGTTCATCTACTGGTGTAAACCAAACAAAGAATTTCAGTGCATCTTCTTTAAAGAGTCCTCTCCTGCTGATGTCCAGGTGTATATCAGTATGTAGTGTCTCTACTTTAAAGAGTCCTCTCCTGCATGTTCAGGTGTATATCAGTATGTAGTGTCTCTACTTTAAAGAGTCCTCTCCTGCTGATGTTCAGGTGTATATCAGTATGTAGTGTCTCTACTTTAAAGAGTCCTCTCCTGCTGATGTTCAGGTGTATATCAGTATGTAGTGTCTCTACTTTAAAGAGTCCTCTCCTGCAGATGTTCAGGTGTATATCAGTATGTAGTGTCTCTACTTTAAAGAGTCCTCTCCTGCTGATGTTCAGGTGTATATCAGTATGTAGTGTCTCTACTTTAAAGAGTCCTCTCCTGCAGATGTTCAGGTGTATATCAGTATGTAGTGTCTCTACTTTAAAGAGTCCTCTCTGCTGATGTTCAGTATATCAGTATGTAGTGTCTCTACTTTAAAGAGTCCTCTCCTGCTGATGTTCAGGTGTATATCAGTATGTAGTGTCTCTACTTTAAAGAGTCCTCTCCTGCTGATGTTCAGGTGTATATCAGTATGTAGTGTCTCTACTTTAAAGAGTCCTCTCCTGCTGATGTTCAGGTGTATATCAGTATGTAGTGTCTCTACTTTAAAGAGTCCTCTCCTGCTGATGTTCAGGTGTATATCAGTATGTAGTGTCTCTACTTTAAAGAGTCCTCTCCTGCTGATGTTCAGGTGTATATCAGTATGTAGTGTCTCTACTTTAAAGAGTCCTCTCCTGCTGATGTTCAGGTGTATATCAGTATGTAGTGTCTCTACTTTAAATTGTCTCTCCTGCTGATGTTCAGGTGTATATCAGTATGTAGTGTCTCTACTTTAAAGAGTCCTCTCCTGCTGATGTTCAGGTGTATATCAGTATGTAGTGTCTCTACTTTAAAGAGTCCTCTCCTGCTGATGTTCAGGTGTATATCAGTATGTAGTGTCTCTACTTTAAAGAGTCCTCTCCTGCTGATGTTCAGGTGTATATCAGTATGTAGTGTCTCTACTTTAAAGAGTCCTCTCCTGCTGATGTTCAGTGTATATCAGTATGTAGTGTCTCTACTTTAAAGAGTCCTCTCCTGCTGATGTCAGGTGTATATCAGTATGTAGTGTCTCTTTTAAAGAGTCCTCTCCTGCTGATGTTCAGGTGTATATCAGTATGTAGTGTCTCTACTAAAGAGTCCTCTCCTGCTGATGTTCAGGTGTATATCAGTATGTAGTGTCTCTACTTTAAAGAGTCCTCTCCTGCTGATGTTCAGGTGTATATCAGTATGTAGTGTCTCTACTTTAAAGAGTCCTCTCCTGCTGATGTTCAGGTGTATATCAGTATGTAGTGTTCTACTTTAAAGAGTCCTCTCCTGCTGATGTTCAGGTGTATATCAGTATGTAGTGTCTCTACTTTAAAGAGTCCTCTCCTGCTGATGTTCAGGTGTATATCAGTATGTAGTGTCTCTACTTTAAAGAGTCCTCTCCTGCTGATGTTCAGGTGTATATCAGTATGTAGTGTCTCTACTTTAAAGAGTCCTCTCCTGCTGATGTTCAGGTGTATATCAGTATGTAGTGTCTCTTAAAGAGTCCTCTCCTGCTGATGTTCAGGTGTATATCAGTATGTAGTGTCTCTACTTTAAAGAGTCCTCTCCTGCTGATGTTCAGGTGTATATCAGTATGTAGTGTCTCTACTTTAAAGAGTTATCTCATGCTGATGTTCAGGTGTATATCAGTATGTAGTGTCTACTTTAAAGAGTCCTCTCCTGCTGATGTTCAGGCAGAGATGTTCACAAGTATTTTTTTGCAAGTCCAAATCAAGTCTCAAGTCTTTGGTCACGAGTCCAAGTCAAGTCTCAAGTCTTTGTGGGTGAGACTTGATCAAGTCTCAAGTCTTTGGTCACGAGTCCAAGTCAAGTCTCAAGTCTCTAAAAATAAAAGTCTCATGTCTCTTCTGGTTGTAATAAGCCTTCTATTGTCTGCTGCTATCCAGTCTGTTAAGAATACTGCATAGCTATATCTAAGACATTCAAAGCATTTACTGTATTATTATCACTCCTATATCTATTAGCATACAGTATCAGTACTGATTAGTTGTTTGTTATATGATCACTTTAAACAGGCTATTGCAATGCAATATGAGGAAAAACATCACAGTTTAGCTAAATGCAAACAACTTAAAAGCAAAACACTTCAGAATCAAAAATCAGTATCACAAATACTTTATTAATCCCCCGCAGGGAAACTGTGTTAAAAGTACTTAAAAGTAAACATTTGTTCTGTGCCATTTGCAACTAAAAAACTATTGCTGCAATATTATCTGAAATATACTGAACTGGTGATATTAAAACATGACCTGTTCCAAAAGAGATATCTACCATTAACACCATTTACCAGCCAAATGCTGGTAAATCATGCAAGTGGCTGGTACTGTATGTTGCACGCACCAGCCAAAAATAACAATGGCAATCTATTGAGTGGCTGGTAACATTTCAACATTCACTAGGCTAGCCATTTGGCCAGTGGACAAAAATGTTAAAATTTGACCTCTGCAACCGTATTGTTTAATTACACTGGGTCTCTAATTACATCTTTTAAGTCTACTATAAATAAACATATTCCTCTATCCTCTCACTCAAACCCAGTGTAATGGTAACCTGATAAACCTGTAACATTAACGCTACGTGGTCAACAATAAACCTGTAACCTGTCTATAAACCGACAGATGTATTTATGTATGTAACTATGTATTTTTCTACGTTTAACGTTAGCCAGTAGATGGTGGCAGCGGAACGTAATGATTAACGTTACCGACCTTTTTTATGTCATGTCAAGAGTTGGATGTCAACGGCACTCAACGCAAACAAGTGTGACAAGCAAACATTCACTCATCTTTTCAAATATTCAGTTACAAAGCTAGTAGCAAGCTAAGTTAACATTACATAGCTGATGCTGAGCTAAACATGTTTGCTAACTGTCCATATGCGTTAATGTGACTGACCTCTCCGGGAGTTTTCAAGTGCCTGATGAAATTTGACGTTGTTGCACCAGCATCCTTGATTTTAATATTGCAGACTTTGCAGTGTGCGCTCCTTTTGTTGGTGCCGCCGGCGTTTTGTTCGAAGTTTTTATAGTTGAACCTAATTACAAGCGGTACAGCTTTAGTGTGCCGCCGGTCGCCATGGTGTTACCATGATGTTAATGTTAATGTTAAAGGTGGGGTAGGTAAGTTTGAGAAACCGGCTCGAGATACACTTTTTGTTATATTCCATGGAATGCTCTTAACATCCCGATAGCCGGCCCGGCTAAAGTAACTGGATGGCCTACCTGCCTGTCAGCCTCCCATGGGCACAAACTTATCTCGTGCCCTCATTGGTCATGTGCGCGTTCGTGTGTGTTGGAGGAGGGGCTCTGTGAGGAAGTGGCAGATTTTCAAATTCTAGCGATCTCGAGCCGGTTTCTCAAACTTACCTACCCCCCTTTAATACGCCAAAATAGAAAACACAATGATTGTTCACGAGTCCCAAAACACGAGTCCAAGTCGAGTCCGAAGTCTTTTGAGCAGGAGTCCAAGTCAAGTCTGAAGTCTCTGTGTGTGCGACTTAAGTGCGACTCGAGTCCGAGTCACAAACTCGAGTCCCCATCTCTGTGTTCAGGTGTATATCAGTATGTAGTGTCTCTACTTTAAAGAGTTATCTCCTGCTGATGTTCAGGTGTATATCAGTATGTAGTGTCTCTACTTTAAAGAGTCCTCTCCTGCTGATGTTCAGGTGTATATCAGTACGTAGTGTCTCTACTTTAAAGAGTCCTCTCCTGCTGATGTTCAGGTGTATATCAGTACGTAGTGTCTCTACTGTGACATGTCTCCATGCTTTAATGTACACTTACATACACCAAACTTTCCAGTTATATTCCTATCAATATTCTAAAGGCTTTTACAGAAGGGTTTTTTCATATATCATTCATAGCCTGAATTATATAACATTTATACCTAAAAACAAAACAAAAACAAGAATTTTGAACCTGGCTTTATCCAATGTTCAGAAAAGTGTTCTTGAAATGTGTTAAAATATGCGCATATTTAATCATTTGTATATTTAAACAAACTATTTCAGAAAACTTGTAATACAAAAAACAATTGCTTTATTGCAAGTAATTAACTGGAGAAATGTCTAGCTGATATCTTTAAGTTAAAAAAAATACCCTATTCACCTGTAGTGTCTCGCCTTAACTGACAAATCCTACTCATTTAATCTTTGACTTATTTGGAGACGTGAAGGATACTTACTGTACTTTTGAGCCGCTGGCTTTCATCGATATATCTGGCCACTCCCAACAACTTGGAAATCTGAAATTCAAAGTTGGAGAATTAGTCATACAATGAACTTCATGCCAAAAATAATTAATCCTGTATACTGTCATTACAAATCAAAATGTTTATATTGCACTGTTTTAACATGTATGACTTATCCTATTCCATGAATCACCCTATTATATCAATCCTACTTTAACATTTACTTTGTTTTTTGATCAAACACACACCTTTCAATAAGAAGGAAAACAATATGATATTTATAAATTCTAAGATTTCTTAAATTCAATTATCAAACACATTGATGTTAAAAGCACCTGATGTCCCAAAAGCCTGTATTCTTTACAGGAGTAAAGGTATTAACACTTAAGGTAAAGTCTTGCATTCAGAGTTCAAGATACAAAGTTCTCCAAGTAAAATTGAATAGAAATTCAAATGTATAATCTATTTGACAAATAAGAGATCGCACATTTAGACTTCCTGTGTTGTCATGGCAACGTGTGCAGATCAGTCCTAGGTTGCAGTTGAATAGTCCAAAAATCAGCTCCTATCGTCTATCCCTCGACCTCTGTGTGAAACGTCACAGGGTTAAGGGATAGTGGATAGGAGAATTCAAAAAGGACTTAGGAGAAGAGACTGTGGTACTTTAGAGAATCCCACTGCACTTTTCACTCTCACTCTCATATACTCTTTGACTCTATTTTGGCCTAGTAGAACAATAAGCAGCAGACTTTTACTTTTTATCATTCTACTAGATCTTAGATCTGCGCATGCGCAATACGGGTCAGGGATTGACTAACCGGCTCCCACTGCTCTGCTGTCTGTTAACGTTAAGAGTGGTGGGTGCGGGGAGGGAGCGGATCGACAGCTTGAGCAGCTGTCAACTCAACATTGTAAATAACCAACCAAAAACGATCGCTGGTTCATCTTGTTTTTAGCGTGAGAATAGTTTGGGCAGCGTGAGAGCGTGACGGCCCGTCTACACTACAGGCGTCAAAAAATGCTTTCAACGCTTCGCCCATTCATTTGAATGGGGTGACGTAGGATATTTTCAAACTTCGCCGAACTGCATTGTGGGTAGCATGGCAAGGCGTTGCAAGCATCGCGAGCGTCTATCGGCGTCAAAAGTTGAACAATGTTCAACTTTTGAGGCTCGATGCTTGCTCTAAGCTGGCGTCAGCCAATCAAATCCTGTTTTTGCAATTCCCGCCAGAACAAGCGCTAGCCAATCAAACCGCGTGCAAGCTGGGAGAGCCAGACCGCAGTTCATTTCCTCATATTCCAAACGAGAAATTACGGTAGCAAATCACCCGGTTCTTTCCGACCAGAACTATTTACCGGGATACAAACCGGAGGAACCAGGCATGGAGGGAGGTGGCAGAGACTGTGGGTGAAACTGGTAGGTTTTCGCCTGTTAGGGGATTTTATATCCAGTTTACTTCGTTTTAACATTGCTATTGCTTTGTATGTCGGGGGCGGGAGATTCATGTGATTGGTTGTTGGTCGCGAGAAATCGCCAAGCCTCAGACACGCCCAGCTTCAAGCTTTTTCGATGCCTGTAGTGTAGACGGGCAGTGAGATTGAGAGTGAAAGCGTGTGTCACACGCCAGATGCGTGAGTGGGCAACCCTGAACACTAGAACCGCCAACGGGTAAATTTTACCCGCAGCTGTTTTTAGATTGTATGTAACTTTTTTTCAATAACATATTAAAGTCTCCCAGTCCGTGACTTTTCCTGAAAGTGCGTTATGTAGCACCCTCAGTTGTTAACAATTGTCAATATGAAGTCAGATTGAAAAATCGCCAAAAAAAATGCCATTATACCTATATCCGCCAGCGGGTAATATTTACCTCATAGAAAATGCAGCGTAAACATAACGTGTTGCTATAGCAACGCCTTTTATCTACTGCGGTTCCTTATAGATAGAGAGATAGATTGAGAGAGATAGATAGTGTAACATCTTGGAGAATACAAGATCTTGGATGACTGAGCTCACGTTGAGGACGTAATGCATGTGTGCAGGTTACGTGCCAGTTGAATAAAGATGGGCACTCGGAATGAGACAAGTAGTCCGTGTCGTCTGTTTATTAGACAATTATATGTCCATAGAACAGAACATTACAGATGGATCGATAGATAGTTATAGATAGATAGAGAGATAGAGAGATTTGTACCTAAACAAAACACAAGTCTAACACCAAGCGTTTAAATCAGCACTCTTAGCGATATGTTATACTTCATGCTATCTGCACAAACGATATCAAATGAAGAGCTGAGAGTCCACAGATTATATTGGTATAAATTTCATCCCTGTGTGATCAAAACTCACTGTTCTGTATGATAAATAAAACAACATTGTACCTTGAAAATCAATAGCGGGTACATTTTACCCGTTGGCGGTTTTAGGGTATACAGCTACCTCTGGCGGTTTCTAGTGTTAATGTAACGACTAGGCACTGCTCAGGCTGACGCAACAGTACAGTGACAGATGGGAATTTGTTTCTCTCCAAATAAGCCTTACAATTGAACAAAAAACCTCCATCAGGGCATTAACTTGATGAAGTTAATTGTAATACTTAGAAGACCTTAACCGAATATGACCTTTTGGAACTGTAGATGTCTAATTTTGCAACCAGGCTCTCAAATCTTAAATCAAGCGCATTTTAAGATAAAAAACGTGTCCACTTACTTTTAAGGTAAGTGGACACGAGGTAAAAGTTAAGCTAACATTACTAATTATAACCACATCAAGCTAAAATCATTAAATACATAACGATTGAGACTTCTACAGACAAAGCTTGAAATGTCACCTCTTTTGTGACATATTCTAACACTTTTTAATGTGCAAGGAAACATCATTAAAAAGTGACCGTTAAGCTAGCTGTTAGCTAGCTGTTAGCTAGGGCTGCACAGCTTTTAAAATATATCATCAAAGTATACAGTTGGTAGCAGGGAAATCAAAAATACACATCAACTTTTGTATTTCAGAGACCGTTTGTGTTTAATATATGTTAATATTTAAGAAACTTACCATAAAATTGCAGGATGGCACAGGAAAGGGGAAAACATGCGGTTCTGTCATCTACATCTCACAGCCTCACAGGATCCAAATGACGCATGTCCCCGGTCTTACTTCTGTCATTGAACATCAACATCTGATTGGCTGATAAAATCTGTCACTCATGCTTATTACCAATCAGGTGTGTGTTGACTTTCAACAAAAGGCTAGCAGTATCTGTTGTGCTGCCTCTCGCCAACTGAAATACCTGTGAAGTGGGTATGAAATTCATCCTTTCACACTGTTCTCGAATAGCTCCTGACATGTCTAAATAAAGCTGTTTGACTCTATCAAGCTAAATTGATACAACTCAAATATATTGGCATCATGTAAAAACCACAGAGATGATTCAAAATATGGGCGTGGACCATACCGGAAATGTAGACGAAGTATATGTGGATTTTTTTTAACAATAATAAATGAAAACGCCATGTCCCTAGTCCCTATTCACAGTTTATTCATTACATTCAACTTTTCTTTAATCATCTGCATACAAATTGGGGTCACAGTGAGATGCATCTAAATAAAACAAGCGTTTCCTTCACAAGAGTCCCATACAATGATACAAATGAATTTCATACTTAATTTGACAGACATGAAACGTAACTATCCAACAAAAACGTAAATGTGGATATAAAAACCTGTCAGTTTGTGTCATTCTTAGACTAATCATGTCCCTAGTCCCTATTCACAGTTTATTACATTCAACTTTTCTTTAATCATCTGAATACAAATTGGGGTCACAGTGACCAGAGGCATCTAAAGACAATGAAGCTCAAATATGAGCATAATATAAAAAACAACATACAGTTCAAAAATACATGATTATGAGTCCTGAGAACAGGCCTTCTTCGTGCATTTTGTAAAGTCAGGGTTTTATTTTGGAGGAGAATTGTTCAATTTGTCTTTTTTCCTGTATATCAGTTATTCTGTTCCTTACAAAGTTCTTTACCCCAGACCAATTTCGGTCCTTGAGCGCACGCGATTCTGCATTTATGCATCGAATGCAATCGATCTTCTGAGGTACCTTGCACGTGTGGATGAAACGCATCATGTGTCTTTCGACCGCACGTACCTCTCCGTCTTCCCACTTGCGCTTAAAGTTTACACTCTGTTGACTGTGAAGAAAAAGAAGGGATTTCAATATCTCATTATTCAAAATATGTTTTTGTCATGTATTCAATACAGAGTTGAAAACCCTTTTCTTTGTTTTTCAATTCAATTTATTTTTACAAGGCATGAAATCCTAACATGAGTTATCTCAAGACCCATAAGCAGGTCTGGACGATATTCTATTGTTTATCGACCGGTCGATCGCGAGGAGATTCCCAGTCGATCGCGAGATGTGTCTAAAAATAGAACAACAACATTCTGTTTTATCGTTAATGTCCTGTAACATAATGTTCCTGTGCCAGTATAATGCACTTGAACGCATCAAAGCTTTGTGATTGGCCGGCGTGACACCATGTGTCGGGGCGTGGCTGGTGGGCAGTGCACTATTTTCGCTGACGTTGTTGTCCGTGTCAACAGGAGTGACAGTAAAAAAGCAAAAAAGCCCAAAATATATAATTTTCACTCCGAGTGGGAGGATGATTATTTTTGTATCTATTCCAATTCAAAGTCCATCTGTCTCATCTGCAATGCGAGGGTGGCCTTATCGAAGAAGGGTAATTTAGGAGCGGCATTTCAAAACAGTGCACAAACGCTACGAGACGGAATTCCCTCCTAATTCTGCCCTACGCTCCCAAAAGGGGAGGGGCCTGAAAGGACAGCTAAATGCACAGCAGTCCATTTTCACCAGGCCCAACAACAAGAGCAAGGCTGCTACCATAGCATCTTATCGTGTCAGTCACGTTTTTGCGAAACACATGAAGTCTTTCAAAGACGGCGAAGTTGTGAAAGAAGCATTCCTGGAGGCTGCCGACGCGCTTTTGGGGGACAGTAAAAATAACAGTAGCATTTCAACAGGTTTTTGATATAATAAAAACTCAAGTTAGATACCGTTATTAATCAGCTGTAAGTTTTAGTTTGTTTGAACTTATTCATTATAATTATTGTACAAAATGGTATAAGAATGCAAACATTAAGATCTGTTCTGTTTAAATTGATTATAGTCTATTATCAATTCAGGTTAAGAAACTAGTGTTGCTTGCATCCTATTTTAAAAGGCATTTCTTTTTATAATCTACTAAAATGCAACAAAAAAATGGTTCGATTCTATTAATGTTGTCTTTTTTATTGCACTTTGGCAGCAGATTCCTGTGTAGCTTCAGATCTGAGTTGTCTTATTAGTAAGCCTAATTTATACTTTTGTAGCAACACTGTTTTTATATAATGGCAAAGAATGGGTTCAGAGTCTTTTCTTTTTTCCCTGTCATATGTGGCAGCACTGTTCAATGTTTCTTGAAAACATTACCCACTGTAGTATGTGACGTGTGAATAAACTCCAACTCTGTATCAACAACACTGTTGTGTAACTTCAGTTAAATACACGTGTGTAGATTAGAAAGAGGTAAGATAAAGGATCTGCAGTATTTTATGAAGTATTCATCGTACAAAGGTTAGTTTTATACAAGTAGAAGTGTGTATTTACCTGGTAGTAGGCTGTCAGTAATGGCTACGCCTCTCTATTTGGACTGGTAGATCTCGGCAGACTGGCAACTTTAAAAGTAGCTCTCGGTTCAAAAAAGGTTGGGCACCCCTGGTTTAAAGAGACCCACCAAGAGATCTCCAAGAGCGAGCACTGGTGGGACGGTGTCAAGAAAAAAACTCAGATGGAAAAGGGGAACACAACTTAAATAAAAAGTGTATTATGATATTTCCATGGCCAAGGCAAGTGCAAACAGTATTTGTGAACTTGAACTCTCCCAAATCAAAATCTAGTGTGCTCAAAAACTCAAACTTGTGATGTCATATATAATGTCTGGAGCTTGCCCATAGACAATGGAAGGGATAGTGTTTTCTCTTTATCTATTTGTATTAGAAGTGTGATTAGTAGGGTTCATGATTGTGAAACCGAAAATGTTTCAATCACACACTCAGACCTTCCCACAATTCATTTTCTATTGTTCCACACTTTATACCCTATGACATCACAAGCTCGAGTTTTATCACTCTGGATTTGAGAGAGAGTTGTTCATGTTTACTGATATTTTTTTACTCTCTTATGCCTCATTTCCACTGCAGCTCGTAGCTCGGTTTGGTTTGGGTCGGCCCGCTTTTGTTGCGTTTCCACTAGGGGTATTTCCGGCTAACGGGTACTTTTTCAGTTTAACTGGCCTTCCAAAATCGAGGTTCTTTCCAGGCCAACAAACCGGGCTGATTATGCTAAACTAGTGATGTGAGTGGCTACAACTACAACACAATGAACATATTTTACCGTGATTTAATTGTAATACACGTTTCAAAATTATGCCGAAGTAAAAACATATTGATACCGGTTAGTAAAAACCATGAATTAATGCTTTGACAAGTCTGCAGGCAGACGGCAGGCGAAACACCTTTTAAAATGCGTGTTGTCTCAATGGAGTGCGGCTAAGCTAACGTTATATATGCTCCGACCGTCCACAAACTCACAATAACGGCCTACAGACATAAATAAAGCAGCGACTGTATTCGCCATGACACAGACAGTCTGTGGTTTGTACATGTTTAACTTTTGTCTAGTTTCTGAACAGATATCTGTGAGCTGTGAGCTCTGAGTACTAACAGCTAACGGCTGATGTTGTGCTTGTGGTTTGCATTGAAGATGACGTCATGGCTCCGCCTACACTGCGTTACTATAGTTACTGCCCCAGGTACTAAACTGTAGTGGAACTGTGCCATTAAAAAAGCCGGGCCGTCCCAGGCCAAACCAAACCGAGCTACGAGCTGCAGTGGAAATGTGGCATTAGTCAATCGGAATGTAACATTTTGAAAATTTGCGTAGTTCCCCTTTAACGGGTAGAAACTCTGGGCAAAACCAGGCTCTGGATGGGTGACGATCTGCCTTGAACACATTTGAATTAATAAGCTTATCACTGCCCCTATAGATCTGACTATAATTAAAAGTATGTATTCCTTTAAATTAATTTCCTGTTACATGCTTTATTATTGCTTGTTTAAAGTACTTTTTGGCGCAGTGGGTTACAGCGTTGATCATCAGAACAAGGGGTGTTGTAGAACACCAGTTCAAATCCCGCCTCACACTGTGTCAAGCTGTATGTTCTTGGATAAGAAGACACTACATCTGCACAGTACTCACTGTTACAGGTCTAATATGTGTAATATGTAATGTAAAGCTCTTTGAGCACTTGGAAAAGCGCTCTAATAAATGTAATGAATGAATTATTATTGTAACCACAATAACAATATATATTATATTCTATTATCATGTTTCTGAATAAGCTTATGGTGCCTCATGTTGACGTGAGACACGTCAAGGACACGTGCTTACAGTCCAGCAGCCTGTTTGTACTGTTTCTTTGCCAGTGATACTTTTATGTATGCTGTGGGTGATAATAAGATGTGAAAGTAAACCTGCTCACTGCTTTGCTCTACGCTCTGCTGACATTTGATCTCTCATGTTGGTGATTGGTCATATGCTGCACACCCTGCCCCTTTGATGTGAACGCACTTTTTGCCAGACTGAGAAACCATGGGTTGATTTACTAAGTTGATAACCAGCAGTGTAGTGAGATAATGAGAACATATACTCTGGGTATGTTGAACTCTCCTCGTAGTACAGGCTTCAGGTTTATTAGGTTAGGTTTATGGTTACTGTTTATTAATGCTGTTTGACCCAGCAAGAGGAAACCCAAGAGCGACTAGTTGCATATAATAACTCTCTCTGATTAAAAAATCCTGAGTCATGCCAAAACAATATTATTCTACCTCCATTGTGAGGAGTACTGGATGAAGATGGTCTCTCTGGCTACATGGCCTTCTTCTTCTGTTGCCTCTGTGGTCGCCTCATGAGGCTCCCCCTCATCACTGGAGTCTTCCTGATCATTAGACTAACCCTTAACAAAGCACTTATATAGCCTACTAATAAAGGACTGGCTTATCTATAGCCAGTTGAGTAGCACTTGAAATGTTTGGCTCTATGAAACCTGATGTACTTATATGATTCTGTTTTCTTCAAGGTCGTGTCTTCCTGGTCGAATTTACTTATTGTAAATCGCTTTGGATAAAAGCGTCAGCGAAATGCAATGTAATTATAATGCCGCGGAGGGGGGGGGGGGGGAGGGGCGGCGGGGGGTGTGTCTACAGAAGGTCCAGTTGTGATAGACACGGTTCGCCACTGGTCCACACTGAATATGAGAGGGGAAAAATGAAAGTAATAAATGCTTTAGACAATAACAAATATAAAGTTAACTGCTGAGGTGCTACATTTTTTTTTAGATTGTCAATACTATTACTGTATAACTAATATATCAGGTTAAAAGGCACATTAAAATAAAGATTGGTTTTTAAATACATGTAGTTGATTTTGTCTTTTGAATTCTAGAACTGGTACTTATAGTTGTAATGATACAGTCTGGTTATAATGCTGTTTGGAGGAGGCATCACAGGTAAGAGCACTAACTAGCTACCATCACATGTATCTTAGCTTGAATTACATTTATTAAACGTATAATTAAGTGACAGCAAAATATAAATAACTAATGTCATGCAAAAATATTAATCTCTGCTTGATTTCAGTGTAGAATTTAGCACAATTACGTGAAGGCATTTTAAGATTCTGAAGTATTCTACAGTTTTGCTGAACAGTTTTTGTCTGCTGACCAGCAGGTCCCGCCTCTTTGCCCTTATTTGGATCAGCTGGTACAGGCTATATGCCCTGGCTGCGGAACGCGGAATGGGGCGGGGTCGGACGTCCGACCCCTCCTCCGCCCCTCTCCTATGGAGAGGCGAAGTCACGCCCATCTACTTCCGGACCATGGGACCCCGGAAGCGAAAAATTTACATTGAATTCAATGGAGAGAGAACACGTATCTTTTGATCCCGTTTGAATTGTGCCACGGACTACACATATGATGTTTGTCAATCTTAAACAATCATTTCCAGGTCCAAAAAGTCACATTTTGTCGTAAAACTGCTGAAATATAAGACTATGAAAAATACGCTACTACAAAGACTACAAATCCCAAATCCCATTCTGGGTCGCGTAAGTGATGTCACAGGCATGCTCGGTGATTTATAATAAGACTCGTAATTATAGCGAAGAAGAAGAAGATCTCATAACTGATTTATTCCCTCCAATAAATTATAGATCGCTAAAAATAAATTCACTTTTACAAGATGCCTGTGTGCTTTGTACCAGGTTGTAGTAATAAAAGTGATCATACCACTTGCTCCTTCTATCGATTCCCGTCTGATGAAAGGACCAGGAGTCGCTGGATCAGACATATCAGGTAATATCATAGGTAAATATACATGTTGTGCATGTTCATGTGCATAGTCAAGTTAGCTACCTAGCTAGTAGCGACGAGTAGCGAGCACGTTAGTTAGCATTACATTACTTAGCCTTGTCATTTTTAGTAGCCTTACCATGAAGTTATTATTTTATTACATGAAGTAAACCAAAATGTTAAACAGTAACCAAACATGATGGTAAGTATTTCGTGAAACATTTGAAGAGTAGCCTACTGCGCCCTCCAGCGGGTGCTAAGGAAGCAGTTCAGGGAGAGTCGAAGGCAGGCAGGGAGCTTTGCATGACATTCTTCTGGACGTGTTTCATTGTGATGACAATCTGTTTGTTGGAAAGACAGTCGTTGTGTGCTTATTGAGAGAAAATTGTTAGAAGAGATAATTATTCAAAGTGTTTCAAAGTGTTGTTACTTTAAACTAAGTGTTGTTACTGACCTTTTTCTCTTTTATTTTCTTTACCTCACCTGTAACTGCTGAGACGTTGAGGAACATGCACACTGACCTGCTCTGGCAACCTGATTTCCACTGTACGTAATAGTATTTGGTTATGGTATATTATTTATATACATCAAAGGCACAATGCACCCCCCAGAGACACACATGTATTGAGTGTGATATTTTGCATAGGTCATGTGAAATCATCTTTACATACTAGAAAACTGTAGGAGCGGCAACTTGTTTTGAAATTGAATTTTTAATATCCGATAATAAAGTTGATCTGTTTTCTTTATTCTTCTCTCTTCCAAGCTCCATCCATCACCATTCTCTGTTCCTGCAGGTCCTGCTTGCTAATCAATGCTCATATTTTTTTACACAATTACAAATAAAGTCATTGTATTGTATGACATGAAGTTGTGCTTCATTCGGAGTCAATAATACATTAATTCTGCCTTCAACTGCACAATGATTGTGGACTGCACCGACATCCATGTAGCTGCCCCCCAAGATGAACCAAGCAAAGAGGGTCACCATCATGCCCAAGGACATCCAGCTGGCCCGCCGCATCCGTGGAGAGAGGGCTTAGACTGACCTGAGACCAGCACACCCAAACACAGCAGCTCTTTTAAGAGCCACCTACAGTTTCAAAGAGTTGCCATCCTACGTTATTATAATGATTAAACTGGTTCATGTATCACTTAGTTTACTGAACCGTGATGAATGAAAGAAATGAGTGAGGTAGTGGTTTTACTGAAGTTACAAAGACATTAATATATGAGTAACAGGTATTGTATTGTAAGTATTCGGTATATTCCTTGATAGCTTTTGGAGAAGGTTGTTTTTAAGTTTACTAAAATCTATCGTTTCAACTGTTTCACTTTATAAAAAAGGAACAGGTGAGTAGAGCATCATTGAGTTTCTTATTCTGTCAGTAAATTATCCAAATTAAATGTTTTTCATTATTTTAGTCAACCCTAAACAAATTGATTGTACCTTTTAATGATGACCTTACATGGTCGGCAAAGTTAAATTAACTTCAGAAAATCAAATCTGTTCTGAGAAAAAACTAATAAATGTTTAAAGATAGGAACTTGCCATCCCACTGAAAAACAGTCCGTAGAGATTTAAAGGCGTAGTTGTAGTTCAGTCCAACGTTTCATTTGGATTCATTTGACAACAGTCAACTATTTTCATAAAGAATATATATATTTTTCAAAGTCAACTTTATTGTCAATTTTACTCAGTTTGAGAGATCAAAAGATGTTTAAATAAAATTATACAATTTACAGATATGTATACAAATATATATATCCTATATACACCATCATGTATAATGATGGTGTATGATGTAGAAGGAAGTGTGGTAGATAACAAGTAAATATAGAGTTACATACAGATCCATGTTACAGCAAAAGATGGAATAACTAAGAAGCACGCAGAATAATAATAATTACATGCAACAATTAAATAACTGCTCAGCATCTCCACCACAATCTACCTCTACTGGCCAACACAGGGAGCATATGCTGGGTGTAGAATTTTTCCAGGAGGAGGAGATTTCCATGCCATGCAGGGTCTTTGGGGATGGGGATGATGATCACCTCCTTTGTGGTCCACACAACAAAGTAGCAGAGACTCCGGTCTGTGATATGCAGCTGCCCTTGGACCTGGTGCCAGTATGGGTGATTCTCCTTGAGAATATATGACCCACCCTCCTCACGAAGACAGAAGGATGGTAACTGGACTGCCTCCGCGATGGTCATGTTCCTCTGGCTGTGTGGACACTTCACCTCCAGCAGGGCAGATGGCTGCACAAGTCCATCGGGTGATACTCCCAAAACACCCGACTCACTCACAAAGAGACCAGACTCGATTCTAAGCCTTCACCCCTTCGGCCTCGTTTACAACCCCCCAGTTGACAGTTGGCGATGTCTCTGGCCAGTGGGTTGTATGTCTCCTCTCGCTGTTGGTAAAGTTGAGACACCGACTGGACTACTTTTTAAGTGCCAGGCTTCCTCCACTGGCACTCACATCTGTGGAGCTGATCTGCCACATGGCAAATATTGCCAATGCTGCAGGGTGGCTGCATTTGTACATCTCCTGTGCACATTCACAGACAGCGCTCTGCATCGCGCCATCGTCTCCCATGCAGATCTGTAAAAATAAAGTAAGTACCATTTGTTAGCATGCTATAATAGATTGAATGAGCAATAATACAAGTATGGTCCGGATCTGGGGGTGGGAGGGTTTATTTTTCCATAGTTTTGTCCTCTTGTCTGATTGTTGTTATTGTTTGTTTTTTCTGTATTTTTTGTAATTTGTGTTGTATTGGTTGTGATTGTACATTGTATTTTTCTAAATGTGTATGAATACATTTTTGAAAAACATTTGATCAACAATAAAAAAGGATTTGGTCAGGATCTAGACTCAGTGTGTAGTTTATTAATTAATCAATGCTCTCTACATTAGGAAAACACATACCAGTGTACCAGAGGGAGTCACACACAGCTGTGCCTAGATAACCAAAATCTTTGAATCTACACACAGCAAATAAACTCAAATGACACAACGAGAAAAAGGAGATCACACATACAGTATAGTCGATAAAAAACTGTCCACTTCAATCTGAAGAGCAACTAAAACAAAACACGGGAGTGTACCTTGTTCTTGTGAACACTAATGTTATCCACAGCATACACAGAGACCACGAATTTCTTAAGGAGAAAACTAGTTACTAAAACAAAAACACGTTAGTGTACCTTGTTAGCTAATGTTAGCTAGCTGACATTAACGTTACACATTGCACTCATATTACTCACCGAAACCTTGTAAAGCCGGTCCCGCTGCTCTTACAGAACCGACTAACTCCCCTTTCATATAGGTACAGCTCTCAACGTGCCCAGACTTGTAGTGATTTTCACCTCGTAAAATACTTGTATTCTCATTCTGAAAGAATGTGGTGAAATGTGCTAACGTGACGGCCATCTTTATGTTGGTGACGCGTATTGTGCGAGACGAGAGCCCTGTAGTTCACTGAGCGGTTTCACACGAAAAAATGTGTAACTTCACAGTTTGACGACACATTTTTATTTTTTTGACTTGCAAAATGTTCTTTTAAATTGACAAACATCATATGTGTCATTCGTGGCACAATTCAAACGGGATCAAAAGATAACCTTTCTCTCTCCATTGACTTCAATGTATAATTTTCCGCTTCCGGGGTCCCATGGAGGCTTTCGGAAGGGGAGGGACTTCGCCTGGCCCTGGCTGCGGAACGCGGAATGGGGCGGGGTCGGATGTGGGCGGGGCTGGACGTCCGATGGGCGGGGTGTATGGATATCCTAATGACACAAACAGCATCATCTGCTGGACAACTACAATAAGTACAAATACAAATCTGCACTCCACTAAATATAATTAAAAAACTTCATACTAATTAAATGCATGAATGTATTTAAATGTGGTATAAAAAGTCATATTTTCTATTAGTGTATTTAAGTTCATTATTTAATATTTGTTTTAATTGATATATTAGTGTATTTAAGTATATTATTTAATATTTGTTTTAATTGATTATTCATTTAGTTAGTTCTGTGCATACTCATATCTAGTCCATATATTTCAAATGATACATTGCACTGCATTTCATAGAATGATAGAAAAAGCATTTATTATTTACAACATTTATCATATAACAGAACAATCATTAAGATAACAGAACCGAAAAAGCAAATACAGTAAATATAAAAACCAAACCAAGTATACAAAAATAAAATCTATACAACAGTGAAAGGCTTTGCTGATGCAAACATTCAACCGCGCTCTTCAAAACAGGCATGAACCTTAAGGTTTTCTTTGTCAATGCACTGCTCAAAAAACATTAAATAGTCAGACTCAAATTTGAACCTGAACATAATTGGGTCCATCCTGTCTTCCCAGCTGTCTTTGTCCCGCAGGTTGCTGGCTTCACCAAGGTTATGGAGAGCTGATTCTCTGTCCAGTGGGGCCATGGAAATAATTTGTGGCAGGATGACTTTATCTCCCATATTCTTTGCAGAGCACCACTGAGATGCCGCCATAGCACTACTTATAAAGGGGTGCTTCTCCTACGCAGTGGTTCTCAAACTTTTTCTGTCATTCCCCACTTTGAACAGGTGGGCCTTTTCAAGCCCCACCTGTTCCTCTTAAGCTTAATTTTTCAAGCTTAAAATTGTCAAATGTATCGTTCTATAACAGTCTCCAACCTTTTTTAGGATGAGAGCTACTTTCAAAAACTAAAACGAAAAAAAGAGCTACTTTTACTCCTCTTTTTTGTTGCACATTTTAACATTATTATATGCTACCTTTAACCTTTATGTGCTGCAACTGACAGTGGCTGACAGTTAACAATAGTTTGCAGCTCTTTTTGGTAGTAATACATGTATGTATGTAGTGCTTATATGCTTATAGATGCAGTATATTTACAGTGCATATTTAAGGCTATTTCTGTTGTACACCAGTATAAAGGTAATACCTCAGTTTTCTACTTGTTTACTTTTACCCTTTACTAGTATTTTAAATATGTATCTTTCTACCTTGCTTGTGCATCACTTTCCTTTGGGATAAATAAAGTACCTATATATACATATGTATGTTGTCTGTTCACATGCATTTTGTTTGTTGTTCAAGTTATGCCCTAACATTGGCTTTTACCTTTATGTTTCACCATTGCATAATTTTTTATGTGGTTAATCATCAAATGCCTTTCTGCAGTCTTATAAGAGCAGAATGGGCACTGATAAAAAGGTGAATCGGCGGACTGTAGGGGCACAGGTTCTTCTCCCTCAGTAAGAATGGTATGGTGTCTGAGGAAGAACACAAAATGGAATACATTCAAATCAGAGTCTACATGTATCAAATGTTGTTATTTCTTTAAGCAGATCGATTCAGTTGGTTTGTAAGAATTTAAAAACACATCAAGATGAACAATGTAGATATTCTACATCTATGGATTCTTACGAACATTTAAAGACCAAGCATGCTGCGCTAACTTATTGGTACGGCCATACAGACAACTTACAAGGTAGGAACTTGGCAGCGAATGTCTACTGGGTTGCATAATACATAATTTATTACCTTCGGTCATTCCCTTCCATGATAATGATGATGTATAATCGTCTTCAAATGTAATAACTCGGACAAACAGACCAACTAGGTGATCACATGGTTCTTCTATCTTTTTCTATCTTCTTCTTCTTCTTCTTCTTCTTCTTCTTCTTGGCGGTAGGGAAACAGCTGATGTGTAATGTGGACTCACAAGGCGGGGTAGCGGAATGGGGCGGAGGAGGGGTCGGACGTCCGACCCCGCCTTTTATCCGACCCCGCCCCATTCCGTGTTCCGCAGCGAGGACCTTCTCGGTACAGGCGGCAGTTATACTCTGACGTCACTGACGGCTTCTCTCAGCAACTCTGCAGTTGAGATGGCAAATCCGGATCATTTTATGGACTCGGAGTCTTCTGAGTCAATCATTGAAGAGATCCGGATCATACGAGTCATTTGAGTCATTTGAGTTATATGAGTCAGCATGACCAAGACCGTAGAAATCCTACCGGTGAAACCGAAAAGTTGTTGCATTTAACCAGCATATTAAACTAACGTTACATTAACCTCCGCTACACAGTGTCTTTTGCTTTAATAAAACATGTGTGTGTGTGTGCATTTAAAAAAATAAGTGTTTTGCATTATATGTATATAGTTATTGTAATATGTTCCTGTACTTAAGCTAATTTTGCACAATTGTGTTTTCATTTAATAATAATAATAATAATAATAATAATAATAATAATAATAATAATAATAATAATTGTATAATTACATTTTATATATTCTAACTGTTTTGCAATTTTCTATCATTTGTTTCTTTTTGTGTGCCATGTTCAAAATAAACGAGTTTCCAAGTAAGATCCTTATTGGAAATGCAGATATTATTACAGGAGACTGTTGCACAACATGACCATTTTGTTAGAAGTCTACACTGAAACTTAATTTAGAGCCGGAAAAATCGCGGGATCCGTGAATCCAAGTCAATGATCGAGAGAGACCAGTAGCCTACGAGGACTCAGAGCCGTAACATATAGCAGGCAGCAGATCCAGAGATCCAGCAGACTCGTCCCCATGCACGAATCTACAGCAGACTCAGCCCCTCCTCCGAGTCCCACGGCTCCCGCGAGTCCCACGGCTCCCGCGACGAGTCGCAGCAGACTCAGAGATTTGCGGACTCACGGCTCACTCACGGCTCACGGCTCACTCACGGCTCACTCACGGCTCACGGCTCACTCACGGCTCACGGGACTCTCGCGGGAGCCGGAGGAGGGGCTGAGTCTGCTGTAGATTCGTGCATGGCGACCACCATAGACTGTATATAAAGATGGCGACGAGTCTGCTCTGGATCTGCTGCTATATGTTACGGCTCTGAGTCCGCACGAGACACAAATATGTCATGATGGGGTCAAATAACTATGAAAAATAAGAAATTAATTAAAATGAACTGTTCATTTTATTAATTAATTAAAATGAACTGTTCATTTTAATTAATTTCTTATTTTTAGAAATTAACTTTGAAAAATAAGAAATTAATTAAAATGAACATATATACTATGTTCATTTTAATTAATTTCTTATTTTTCAAAGTTATTTTATCATGGGTGGAGATACTTAGTGAAGTTGTTGCAGTGGTGATTTGTTGACCCCTTGACCCAATAAGGTACACTCTTCAAGACCTTTCTGATTGGAAGGTTAGGGGTAGTCCCCCTCCCCCTACTTGTCACCAACCATCCCCCACTATCAAGATTCTCCCAAAACACCTCAGACAGAAGTGACAAGAGAAGAGAGAGTGACATTGACTGAGGATTATTTGCTAAAGATAAGAGGATTTTTTTGTTGGAGATGAGTACTCGGAAAAGAAGTGATATATGGATGCATTTTGTTGGA
This sequence comes from Gymnodraco acuticeps, assembly GCF_902827175.1. Taxonomy (NCBI): domain Eukaryota; kingdom Metazoa; phylum Chordata; class Actinopteri; order Perciformes; family Bathydraconidae; genus Gymnodraco; species Gymnodraco acuticeps. The sequence goes on from NW_022990905.1 coordinate 590,006, forward strand.
GTAAATCAGGCACAAGCAAGATGTCAGTATTGCAAAAACCTGATATCTGTTCATGGAGGGAGCACATCAAATATGAGGAGGCACTTAAAAACTAAGCACCCCACTGCACTTTTAGCAGACACTCAGCAGACAACAACAGGGACAGCAGAAGCAGCAGCGACAACATCTGCAACGGCATCAACCAGCACAGATTCAGGTGTGGCAAGTACATCAACTCAACTTGCAACAGCCACCACCACAGCACCACAAGCAGCCAGAAAAAGGCCAAAACAAACCACTATGGGAGGCTTTATAAACAGGCCCATTCAACCACTGCAGCAGAGTAAAGTGGACCAGGCTTTGGTTAAAATGATAGCCACTGATTTTCAACCGTTCACAATTGTTGAAGACAGGGGGTTCAGAGCATACACAGCGGCACTGGACCCATCATATGTGCTGCCAAGCAGAGGCACTATATCAAAGCGGATGCTGCCCAACCTTTTCGAAAAGGTCAGAGCTGAACTCCAAGAGCAGATTAGGACTGCTCCTGCTGTATGTTTGACAACAGACTGCTGGACCTCCAACACAACAACAAGCTACATGTCAGTGACGTGCCACTACATCACTGACTTTAAACTCAGATCCAATTTACTGGACTGTTTTGTTGTCGCAGAGTCGCACACATCCCAAAATCTGGCGCAAGAGTTGAGCCGGGTTGCAAAAGAGTGGGGCATTCAAGATAAAATTGCAGCCTGTGTCACTGACAATGCAAGCAACATTGTCAAGGCCGTGAATGACATTTTGAAGTGGAACCATGTGAGATGCTTTGCTCACTTGCTGAATCTGACGGTCAGATATTCAGTTCACCAAACTGAAATCCAGGCCTTAATTCTGAAGGTCAAATCTATCGCAGAGTATGTGCGCAGAAGCACAGTGGCCTCTGCAAAGCTTCGGGAAATGCAACTACAAATGGGGCAGGTCCAGTTGCGAATGAAGCAAGATGTAGCCACTAGTGCTGGGGGGAAACGATTATTTTTAAAACCGATTAATCGGGCGATTATTTGATCGATTAGTCGACTAATCTAACGATTATTTTTCTGTTGTTCAATTCATAAAAAACGTAATGTAAAACATTTTAAATGTACAGCATAATGTTTGTTTTTGTTTGAATAAAATAATTTCAGCCAGTAAATCTGAAAAAGTGGAGCTGTGGTTCCTCTTCTCTAGCTGTGACTGTGAATGGACACACAAGCATTACAAGAGTGCTAAAAATGTATTAACATACAAACATGATATGCCAGCAGTGGGAAAATACACTGGTCAATGTAAAAAGTTACATTCACATCCTTTGTATTGAATATATCTTTAGTAGGTTGGTTTATTTGATTTGACATGGCCATCACAGTAGGATAAGAGTGGTATCATACATTCATGCACAAGGACCATGTGCACTGTGTTTAGCCTTTGTTGCAACATTTACAAGACCTCTGCTCAGGAGGCTTTAAAGAGAACCCAGTGCTCTGATTGGTTAGCTGGCCTGCTCTGTTGTGATTGGTCAACCGCTTAGAGATGTCTTGCCCATTAGCCTATCGCGTACAATGTGTTGGAGCGCTAGCCAATAGAAGCGTGAATGTTACATAGTGATGTCACTATGCTACAGAAGTAAACTAAGGAGTCCAATGGAGGCATTTCAGGCCGGGGGGGTGGGAAAGAAAATGTTACATGCACAAAAACCTATATAACAGACTACAGGAAACAGCATGATAGGGCCCATTTCATACAAAGTATAAATGAAAGAAAACATCTACAACAAAGCATCAACAAAATAAAATAAAAAAGTTTTGTCTGCACAATGTTGTCTCCCTGCATCATTTAATACCTTTATTAAAACATCACAATTGTGTTGCATTGTCCATTCAGTTGGTAAACAGTTTTTCATAATGCAATAATTGTATTTGTGTTGTGTTGGTATTTATCTGTCATTATCATCCACAAAACTCCCTATCTGTGCATCTCTTCTTATTGCTTTTCACATTAATTTGCAAAGTCTACAGCTGGGTAATGACATGCATTCTAATATATAACACTAAAGTCAACATCACGTTAAACCACAAAGAGCTGATGCTGCAATTAGTCAATGCCCAGCTTTATTTATGTTATTGTGTTAGAGCTCTTGTGCTGTCTTTAAAGGAATACTTCACCCCCAAAATGATCATTTGTATATCAGTTGTTTCCCCCGTGTAACCCTGAGCTCTTGAAAACAACGTGTTTTTCTTGCATCTCTCCTAAATAAACAAATACATTCCATGATGTATTAAAAAAAGGGGAGTTAAGAGCGCAATCCAATTCCTGTTCATCCAGTTCAACTACACTGGCTCCCGGTCCACTACAGGATCCAGTTTAAGGTTCTGCTCCTCACGTACAAAGCCCTGAATGGACAAAGCCCAAAATACCTCTGTGACCTCATCCATACCCAGACATCTACCCGCTCTCTCCGCTCCAGCCACGCTCCTCTTCTTTACATCCCCTGCACACGTCTCCGAACAATGGGAGACCGAGCCTTCTGCTCATTCGCCCCGCGCCTCTGGAACTCCCTCCCAGATCAGCTGAGATCTGCCCCTTCCACCGAGGTCTTCAAAACCGGCCTTAAGACCCTCTTCTTTCGGCAGGCCTTCCAATAAACTTTGAGCATGGTACACCTGGAGTACTGCCATTTTTTATCGCTATCACCGACTTTTATTTTTGTACTTTATTTTATATTTTTGATTTCTTATTATTATTACAATTATTTGTTTAATCTATCAAAGTGTATTAGTATCCTTTGTTGTTAAGCACTTCGAGATTTGTCTTGGCAGATGAGAAGCGCTATATAAATTAAATGTATTATTATTAATGCTAACTACTCCCTCAAAACATGTTTTTTGTCTGAAACCTTACACTTCTTCATTAACAGTACCTGCACCGACAAGTATAAACATGGCCAATATTTCCATAAATGTATCGATACTTTCTAAAGTTTAAAATCTTTGTATGGAGGCATGTGAGAAAAAACTAAATTTCTTTAAGAAATCAAGGAGACAAGGATAAACAAATTGTCATTTTTTTAGCAAAACATTTCTTTAAATGTCTCTTTCTTTGTGGGCTCATCAATGTTTCCTTAAGGCACATAAGAATAGAGTCGTTGGCTACCATGTGGCTGGTTACTCCTCCACACGCTTCTCTGCTCGTCCTTGGCGAGGTTGTGGTGTCTCTATTTGCGTTTGAATGCATACCTTTGCAGGGTGAGAAGGCCCGCGGTTTGTTCTGTGCATGCTTTGATCTGTACAGTCTATGTCAGCAGTAGTGCTGGGGGGAAACGATTATTTTTAAAACCGATTAATCGGGCGATTATTTGATCGATTAGTCGACTAATCTAACGATTATTTTTCTGTTGTTCAATTCATAAAAAACGTAATGTAAAACATTTTTTTTTCACGATACTGTGTCTCAGGGGATCTTAATATTTAAGAACCTATTAATGTGTTATACCAGATTAACGGAAATAATCTCAGCTAATTGACGATACAAACCATGTTTACCAAAACAAAACACAAGTCTCATAAGAAGCATCTAAATGACCCCTGAGCGAAAAATGCTAACGGACATTGGCACAGAACTCAAGATAAAAGTACCCTTATTACTTATCATAGCTGCACATACAATATATCCGATTAAAGCTGAGACTCCACAGATTATGTAGGTATATAGTGTCATCACTGAGTGATCCGGACTCGCGACAGGGGAAGCAAATACAGTCATCACAACACGTACCTTCACAGAGCTTCTAGGGAGATCGTCTCACCACCGTAATCTGATCAAAAGACGTGTTCAATGGCAATAAAATGAGAAAAAACGCGGCTGAATCGGTTAATCCATAGGTTCTTAACGTCTATGTATACAAAAATGATTGAATTTATAATCCATAATTCCATTTTATGTAAAAAATCGGAGAGCAAATGCTAGCTGCTAATGGTAGTCACCACAGCTAGCTGCTGCTTCTGCTAGGCTATGCAGCAGTCTCAGTGAGATATACATATATAAATATCTTTGCGTTTTGGACTAACTTTAAAATATTCCCATGCTTTTGAAGACCTAGGGCGAGATGTTTTCGTTTGGGGGCTTCGTGCGCAATCCTGTGAGGAGGAGGTGGTAGCCGTTTCAGTCTCCATTGTGTTTGAAGTGCGATTGCGAACTGCTTGTTGCTTTGGGTGATTTTGAAGTCGACGCGTCGACGTCGTCGACGCGTCGCTACAGCACTAGTAGCCACACGGTGGAATTCAACCTACTTCATGATGCAGCGTGCCATCGAAATCAAGGAACCTCTTGTCTCCACAATGGCACTGCTCAATCCACTGCTACCAGCCTTAACTCCTGAGGAATGGGATATCACAAAGGAGGTGTGTGATATTCTTAAGCCCTTTGAAGAGGTGACTGTGGAGATGAGCTCAGAGAGGTATGTAAAAATAACGCAATTTTATGAATTACATTTTTCATAGATTATATGCTGTGTTGATGGTCATTAGTATAAGGCCTGATGGTCATTAGTAAAGAAGGCTGCAACTGCAAGAAACACAATTTCAATGACTATTATTTTTTCACAGGTTTGTGACAGGCTCAAAAGCCATTCTGATGGCACGGGGGCTCCAGAGAATTGTTGCCCACAGGCAGAGAAACCCCTCCACCCACGAACCTGTCAAAGGGATGGTTAATTTCCTTGCAGCAGATTTGGAGAAAAGATTTGGGCAAATTGAAAGGGTCAGAGTGCTTGCTGAAGCTACACTTTTGGACCCTCGCTTCAAAAAGCATGCCTTTGTGATTGAAAGGAACGCAGAGGAAACTGTGTCAAGAGTGGTGGGAGCAGCAACACATGCGGCAACACCAACATTACCCAGCACAGAGGAGGAGGAAAGGCTGACCCCCTGGAATGGTGGAGAGTTCGAGCCCTGGTGTACCAAAATATATGCACAGTCATGAAGACCAGGCTCTGCATTGTGGCCACATCTGTCCCCTCAGAGCGTGTTTTCTCGAAAACTGGGCAGATCATTACAGACAGGAGGAACAGGCTCAGCCCTTCAAAAGTGCGTGAGCTTGTCTTTCTTAATGCCAACTTGTGAGTGACACACTTAAATAATGCACTTGCACAATGCACATTATGTATATAGTTATTTGATTATGTTCCTGTACTAAGCACATTTTGCACAATTGTGTTAATTTAAAAAATAAATAAATAAATCTTAGCCTATATGCCAACTGATTTGCACATTGTTCTCTCATTTGTTGTTGGCAAAAGATATGCTTGATTTTTTTGTGTGTGCATTTAAAAAAATAAGTGTTTTGCATTGTATGTATATAGTTATTTTAATATGTTCCTGTACTTAAGATAATTTTGCACAATTGTGTTTTCATTTAATAATAATAATAATTGTATAATTACATTTTATATATTCTAACTGTTTTGAAATGTTCTATAATTTGTTTCTTTTTGTGTGCCATGTTCAAAATAAACGAGTTTCCAAGTAAGATCCGATTCCTTATTGGAAATGCAGCTATTATTACAGGAGAGTCTCCTGTAATAATAGCTGCATTTCCTGAGGAGACTGTTGCACAACATGACCATTTTGTTAGAAGTCTACACTGAAACTTAATTTAGAGCCGGAAAAATCGCGGGATCCGTGAATCCAGGTCAATGATCGAGAGAGACCAGTAGCCTACGAGGACTCAGAGCCGTAACATATAGCAGGCAGCAGATCCAGAGATCCAGCAGACTCGTCCCCATGCACGAATCTACAGCAGACTCAGCCCCTCCTCCGGCTCGCACGGCTCCCGCGAGTCCCACGGCTTCCCGCGAGTCCCACGGCTCCCTCGACGAGTCGCAGCAGACTCAGAGATTTGCGGACTCACGGCTCACGGCTCACGGCTCACGGCTCACGGCTCACGGCTCACTCACGGCTCCCGCGAGTCCAACGACTCACGGCTCACTCACGGCTCACGGGACTCTCGCGGGAGCCGGAGGAGGGGCTGAATTTGCTGTTGATTTGTGCATGGCGACGAGTCTGCTGGATCTCTGGATACAACAACGTTGTAATGTGATTGTACACGTTATAAAGAGAGTAAAGAGTGACGCAATTTATAGTTTTAATTGTTACGTCACATCAGGTGTAGGACTCAAAGGACTCGGGTTAATCGAGAGGGAGACTCGTCACGACCGGCTCATTACTAGGATCCGGGTTAATGATCCGGATGAATCATGACTCGCCCATCTCTACTCTGCAGAAACCTAGTTGTGTGGAGCTGTTGCCAACTTGGCGACTTTCTCGTCCATTCGGCGGTTTTCCAAACTCAACGGCTACTTATTTTTTGTCAAAAGCGACTAATCTAACGACTTATAATGGTGTTATTAGGCACTTTTCTGGTGTTAGGACTTAGGAGACTCACGTATTTTGTTCAGCAATTAATGAGCCGCGGGTGCTGCCGTGAGCCCCTCTGCTCTCCCATAGTACTCACAGGCGCTCAGACTCACAGTTGCCACTTGCAACCTTCTTTATGCGAGAGGCGAAGTCACGCCCATCTACTTCCGGACCATGGGACCCCGGAAGCGAAACATTTACATTGAATTCAATGGAGAGAGAACACGTATCTTTGATCCCGTTTGAATTGTGCCACGAACTACACATATGATGTTTGTCAATCTTAAACAATCATTTCCATGTCAAAAAAGTCATATTTTGTCGTAAAACTGCTGAAATATAAGACTATGAAAAATACGCTACTACAAAGACTACAAATCCCATTCTGGGTCGCGTAAGTGATGTCACAGGCATGCTCGGTGATTTATAATAAGACTCGTAATTAAAGCGAAGAAGAAGAAGATCTCATAAATGACATGACGTAAATGACATGTCATCAGCATGTGACTGCAACTTGTTCCTGTTCGCGGACGACTCAGCCCTGCTGGTCTCTGGCAGGAACAGGTTGCAGGTTGAAAAAACCCTCAGCTCCGAGCTCGGCAGAATCTGCACCTGGCTCGCCGATAATAAATTATCATTATACCTGGGTAAAACAGAGTCCATTCTCTTCGGTTCGAAACATAATCTCAGCACATCCGACGACTTCTCAGTTGCAGTGGGTGACATTATTGTCACAAGTAAGAAGGAAATTACATACCTAGGATCTATTCTTGAGGCAAACCTCTCCTGTGACAAAATGGCATCCAATGTAATAAAAAAAGTCAATCAAAGAACTAGATTCCTATACCGGATCTCCTCTCTGGTAAACAAAAACACCCTGAAAACTCTGGCAGGAGCACTCATTCAAGGGTACTATGACTATGCTTGACCATAGCACCTCCAAGGCGCTAAAAATAAAACTTCAAACATCGCAAAATAAACTGGTCAGACTACTGCTTGACCTTTCATCTAGAAACCCACCTCACCTCTGCCCACTTTGGACAACCTAGGATGGCTAGAGTAGACGACAGAGTACAGCTACTTGCAATGGGCCTGGTCTACAAGATCCACTACACCTCTATGGTACCCATGTACATGTCAAAATTATTGCCAAAGGTCAAGGAATACCATGATCATAACACCAGAGGGAGCTCCACAAATCATGTGAAACCTAGATTTGGCACAAAAAAGGGGGAATACACGTTTCGCAATTATGCCACAATCAAGGTGGAACGCTCTTCCCACAACTGTAAGGAAAGTAAAACTATACTTACCTTCAAAACCTCTCTTAAAGAGCACCTTCGGGGGAGAGCATTGCAAAACTGGCCCCGGTAATGGTACAAATCTCAACCTGTCGTCAATGGACAGCTCCCCCCCCCCCCCCCCCCCCCCATCTATGTAAATACACTCGCATTTTAGCTCTGTTACTACTGTTATCTGTAGACTTGGTATGTCTTAAATGTCCGGTTAGGATGTATTAGAACGAAATCTAAAATGAAAAATTGTAAATAAGCAATCTGTATGTAAAAAACCACCTGTATGTAAATTGTAAATAAGCCATCTGTATGTCAAAGATGTCTTATATGGGGGTCCGGTTATGGCGTTGGAGTGATCGGGGTCGCATTGGCGTTTGCTCCCGAATCCTTTTTCGCTTTTACACATATACACCCAGACGTCTGTTACTTCTCTCACTTGATTAGTCATTAGGAGTGCCTCAGTAACTTTTTCATTGTTGAAATGAGTAAAACTCAAGGCAGTCGTGGCAAAAGTCAGCAACAAACTAAACTCTTCAGCTCGCAAGATAAAGAGGCTAACAAGATGGCTATCAGTGATTCGGAGGCTAGCGTGCAGCCGCTAACACTCGTTATGCTAGTCGGAGAGCTTGAGAAACTGCGTAAAAACGTAACAGGTGAATTTACCGCTTCCATGAACACCGCTCTGGCCCCAATCCAAGCCTCTCTTCAAAAGATCACCGACACCCGTGGCTACACATACTGCCACCATCACCGGAATGGAAACGGCTCTCAGCGCCCCATTCAGATGGAATCACTACTCTGGAGCGAGAGGTGGCCGTATTGAAATCCAAGTTGGAGACCACTAATCAGGTGAATGATAGATTGCAGCTGACGGTGGAAGACCTGGTTTCACGTTCCAAACGAACAGAATCTCCGTGTGATTGGCATTCCAGAAGGAATGGAGGGGGATGATGCTCGTCTCTTCATGACTACACTGTTCAAGAAGATGGTCGGAGACCCTCAGCTGGATACCTTGGAGCTAGACCGGGCACATCGCAGTCTGGCTCCGAAACCGCCGCAAGGTTCCCGGCCCCCTCATTGTCCGCTTCCATAAATATGCCCAGAAGGAACGTGTGCTGCTGTGGGCTAGGAAAATCCCGGGATGTCTCGTACCAAGGTCATCCCATCAGGATCTTTGAAGATTTCAGCACCACACTCGCCAAGAAAGCGGGCCGCCTTTAACAAAGTGAAGTCGCAGCTCTACAAGGAGGGAATACGCTTCGGCTTACTCTACCAGCCCGCCGCGTGTTACTATTAACGGACAGACTCGCATTTTGACTCCGCGGAAGAGGCAGAGCGTTTCTATCAGGTTCATGGCAGTAAGTGAATGATCAGGACTCTGTCCACATACCCCTCTGAATCTTGTTTTTCACTTAAGTTATTTTTATTTCTATAACCGAGCTGAAGCTACACGGACATGACCGTTAAATTAGACATGGCTTGCAGCTCCCTGCTAGGCCAATAGAGGTCACTGCTGTCTCGTTTATGGGGGTGTGGACTGGGGAATGACGGCAATTCAGCTGGGGTTGTATATGTGATAATTATACATTTTGAAGGGGAAGCCAACTACACCGTAGTTAACCGGATGTGTGCAGACAATTTCCTGCGTGCTCATCTATGTTACAGGATGAGTTTTAGGACAAGGTTGTAGGGATTTGTTAGAGATTCAGACATCTGATCTCGTTGGGTTGTGTTTTTTGTGTGTGTTTTTCTTTCTCTTTCTTTCTCTTTTTTCAATACGGGAGGAACTTTTTCTTTGGTGCCCATTTTTATAACACATTTGAGAAGTTGTTACCTGCTCTGTGTTGTAGCCTACTGGCTATTCATAATTTCATCATATTTATTCCAAAGGCTGATATTGTGGCTCATACTCTATGGCTGATATGAGAAAGAGAGCTACGCAAGGATCAATCAGGTTTACAAGCTGGAATGTCAGAGGACTTGCGGGCCCTACTAAAAGAGCCAGAGTATTCTTCACAGCTTTAAGGATGTGGACGACGGACATGGCTTTTCTGCAGGAGACCCACCTGTGTGTCTGTGACCACACCAGACTGCGGAAACCCTGGTCGGACAAGTGTTCCACTCCAGCTTCAATAGCCGTTCCAGAGGTACAGCAATTTTACTACACAAACGACTGCAGTTCTCTTTAGAAAAGTGTATTTCTGATAACAAATGGGGCGTTACATTATAGTCGTGGGTGTATTGCTCCAAACTCCTGTTATTATGGTTTGCGTCTATGCCCCTAATTGGAGTTGTCCTAATTTTATGACGTCCTTATTCTCATTAATCCATGCCTGGACTCACACCACCTTATTTTGGGGGGAGATCTTAACTTGGTTGTTAATCCTGCCCTTGGATTTATCCAAGCCAAAAAACCTAACCCCATCTAGTACGGCTAGAGCTCTTATGACACTTGTGGACGAAATCGGTTGTGTGGATACGTGGCGATTCAGCCACCAAACAGCAAAAGAGTTTTCATTCTATGCCCATGTTCATCAAACATATTCTCGCATTGATTATTTTTTTTTAGACAAAATACTCCTTCCTTCAGTGAAATTATGTGAATATTCAGCAATAGTCATATCAGACCATGCCCCCCCTTTTATTAGACTTGGAATTGATTCCTAAAAGTGGACAGCGCTCAAATTGGAGATTGGAATACTGGGGTTATTATCTTCTAATAAATTCTGCGAATTTATTTCTGAGAAAATTAGGCTCTTTATCCTAAATAACAAATCTGACTCGACTTCTCCTTCCCTCCTGTGGGAAACCTGTAAAGCGGTAATTCGCGGTGATATTATCTCTTACAGTGCCAGGGAACATAAGCAGCGAATACAGAGACAACTTGAGCTGATGGCAAGCAATTCTACAAATTGACAGACAGAACCCCTCTTCTCCTGGTCCCGCTCTTCAGACGGAGAGACTCAAGCTCCAAACTGAATTTGATCTTATTTCCACCAAACAAAGCAGAGTTTGTTTTAAGGCGCACAAAGAGTACCTATTATGAATATGGGGACAAGGCCAAGCCGACTGCTAGCGTTACAAACTAAAGCATCAATCTGGCCTCACGTTTTATTACAACAACTTCGCAAATCCCCCATACAATAGTTACAGACCCAAAGGAGATAAATAATGTTTTCGCTTCGTACTATTCTAATCTTTTACCAATCAGAGGCTCCACCTGACAACATCTTAATGAAACAATTTTTGGATAATTTGGACTTCCCTATGATCAACGAAACAAGTAAAAGGAATCTAGATGCTCCACTCAGTTTAAAGGAGGTTACAGACAGTCTCAGATTAATACAGAATGGCAAGGCACCGGGCCCGGACGGCTTCCCAGCTGACTTTTTAAAGAAATTCTCTGATCAACTGGCTCCCTTGCTATTGGATATGTTCAACGACTCCTTAGAGCGTGGTTCCCTTCCTCCATCCGTAACTCAAGCATCAATTTCACTCATTCCAAAGAAAAACAAAGATCCAGCAGAATGTAGCAGCTGGAGACCTGTTAGTTTGCTCAACTCTGACATAAAGCTATTAGCTAAGACCCTGGCTAGCCGTCTGGACCCCTGTCTGCCAAACATTATTTCGGGTAATCAAACTGGCTTCATAAGGGGTAGACAGTTGTCCTCAAATATTCGTCGCCTCCTTAATATTATAATGTCTAAGTCTAGCACACAAGAGGCTGAAATGGTAATCTCTATGGATGCAGAGAAGGCTTTTGACCGAGTGGAGTGGGGTTATTTATTTTCAGCTCTTGACAAGTTTGGTTTTGGTCAAAGATATATTTCATGGATTCAATTGTTGTATAGTGCTCCTACAGCTAGTGTGACTACCAACTCCTCTCAATCCAAATTGTTCCCCTTACAACGCGGTTGCCGCCAAGGCTGTCCCCTGTCGCCTTTACTGTTTGCAATTGCAATCGAGCCACTTTCCATCGTTCTTAGAAACTCACCAGCTTTTACAGGTATCTATAGGAATGGGGTTGAACACAGGGTTTCGCTGTATGCGGATGATTTGCTGCTCTATGTCTCGAACCCTACGGCCAGTATTAATGGGATTCTTGACGTTTTACAAACGTTTGGTTCCTTTTCGGGATACAAGTTGAACATCAGTAAGAGCGAATGCTTCCCTCTTAATCTTGCGGCAAAACAGATTCCGGCCCAGAGTCTGCCTTTTCATTTGGCCTCCTCTGGTTTCCGGTACCTGGGCATTAATATTTCGCATAGTCTCCCCTCACTTCATAAGCATAACGTTTTGAAGTTGGTGAAGGAGGTTAAATCTGACCTACAGCGCTGGAACTCTCTCCCTCTGTCGATTGTAGGTAGAATCAATTCAATCAAAATGAATGTGCTTCCCAGATTCTCATTCCTTTTTCAATGTTTACCATTATTCCTCCCCAAATCTTTTTTTAAGGACTTAGACAAGACTATTTCATCTTTTATTTGGGCAGGAAAGACCCCAAGGGTAAAATATTCTGTCCTACAAAGGGCTAAAGAAGATGGTGGCCTTGCTCTACCTAACCTTTTGGCATACTATTGGGCGGCCAATATTCAAAAGATTCACACTTGGCACAACTCCCCCATTACAGACTGGTGCCAGATGGAAGCGCGGTCTTGTGGCTCTATCTCTTTATCGTCGTTAATTTGTGCCCCCCTAAAATCATATCCTGCTAAATGCGTATCCAACCCAATTGTACAATCTACTGTAAAGATTTGGAGGCAATTTAGACGCCACGTTAAAATTGTTTCCCTTTCCCTGCTAATGCCCATTTGTAATCATATTTTTCTTCCTTCATCTCTGGACCCAGTTTTCTCTTTGTGGAAGGAGAAAGGGTTGGTTTATTTCAAACAACTTTTTGTTGATAACATTTTTGTCTCCTTTGATATTCTCAAGACTAAATTTGACCTTCCAAACTCTCAGTTATTTAGATATTTTCAAATCCGAGACTTTGCTCGTTGTAACTTCCCCAATTTTCCTCATCAACCGCCTAATTCTCTCGTTGATACAATTCTATTGACCCCTGTAGTACGTGGAGTCATTTCAGCCGTGGGGAAGTTAATCTTATCAGCATTATCATCTCCTTTAGCGACTAGGAACATCTGGGAGAAGGAGCTTGGGGTTACCTTTTCAGATGAATGGTGGCAGGGGACCCTAGACAGAGTCAACTCTACTTCATCTTGCGCCAGACTGACACTGATACAGTTTAAGGTCCTACACAGATCACACCTGACCAAAGTTAGACTTAGCAAACTGTTTGACACAGGTGAGATGTGTGATAGATGCTCTCTCTCTCCGGCCAACCACACACACATGTTTTTCTCCTGTCCAAAGCTGGGTTCATTCTGGTCCTCTTTTTATGATACACTCTCGAAGGCCTTCAATAAGCCGGTGGTTCCTAGCCCTTCAATTTCTATTTTTGGTGTCCCTGAGGAATTCTCTAGTTTCACTAACAAGGAGAGCAATGTTATTGCTTTTGCTTCACTTGTAGCTCGCAGACGTATTTTACTGCAGTGGAAGGACCAGAAACCTCCATCTTTTCAGTCGTGGTTGAAGGACTTAATGTCTTTCTTATACTTAGAGAAGATTAAGTATAGTATAAGGGGATGCTCTGATAAATTTAGCAAAACCTGGGATCCTATTCTCTCTTTTGTTAATTCTATTCCTTCTTTAGGGGATTAGATAATTCTATTACTCATTAATGTACGCCGTAGCTACTATTGAGACTGGACGGTTATAATGCAATGATAAGTGATTGTCTCCTTTGGCGTGTGAATGGTCATGCAGCCCAATGTGCATTGTGCAACACAGTGTTTCTTTGTATTTCTGTGCTTTTATGATATCCTCTTGTATTTTTTTTTTTTTTTATTTACTAATTTTTGCTCCTCTTTTTTATCGTATTGTGACACTTTTCGGTTTTGTTTTGTAG